>NC_092630.1:40660865-40957328 GCF_039555335.1 Amphiura filiformis
GGATTCATCACGGATTAACAACGGTTGGCTCCTGTACAAAGGTATAGGAGGAGTTCTTGAATCAGTGTTGACAAAGATAAGTGGTTATCGAAACGTACACAGTAAGTGCAATTTATTGCATCAGACAAGCTTTTGATAGACAGCATAATATCGCTTTACATTTTAAAATAAAGTGCGTAAATGACTGTGTAACTGTCATTGTATTGTGTAGGTGCTGAGTGGTGACTATGAGGCGTGTGAAAGCCTCATCCAAGAAGCATCAAATGAGCACCTGTTTGATCATTACATCAGTATGAGAGATTACGAACCCAAATGGAGTCTTATATACGCTAACACTGCAGACACAGTGAATGAGGATGACAAACCAGGCATGAGAGGAGGACATCAAATGTGTATTGATTCAGATAGTGGTAAGAGGATGCCATCAGTGATTTGAAGACGATGTGGTCAGATTTTCATATTATTTTGTCACACAGCTTTTTAAGGGGTACTACACCCTGTGGTAAATTTGTGACTATTTTTGCATTTTCTCAAAAATAATAACACACTGGTAACAAAAGTTATGTATATTATTGGGGCAAGGAATCCAATTACTACACTGAAATTTCAGTGACTCAAGACAGGCGGTTCAGTATATATGATAGGAAACGAGGTACATCCTAGCGTTATCTTATTTCTTATCATAAATAACAAACCGCTTGTCTTGGGTCACTGAAATTCCAGTGTAGTAATTGATTCCTTGCCCCTATAATATACGTGAATTTTTGTTACCACTGTGTTATTAGTTTTTGAGAAAAATGCAAAAATAGACACAAATTTGTCGAGGGGTGTAGTACCCCCTTAAATGAAGTGCCAATGTGAACTTGGATTTCCAAATCCATATCATGTCAATATCCAGAGTGTACTGAAAAGTGTACTTAGTCAGTAGCTAATTGGAAAGGCTTTCTGGACGGGAATTTGTGATAAGTACAAAAGTTTGACCACTCACACAGGGTCGGGTTGCACCAGTACTGTGATAACCGATGGCGTACTTGTAGAAATAGTATAACTATAAATCAGTAGTGTTTCCTTTGCTGGGGTTCCGAAAGGCTTAAGTAGTGGTCCTATGCAGTACACTCCTTTGGTATGGTAGTAGCTTGTAAATTTGCAACTAGGCACAGAGCTTTAAAGCTCTTGAAAGATAACATATCTAATATGGTGAAGCCTGATAGGAGCATTTTTAAAAAGTTTATTTATCAGCAACTACTTGTTCTTCCTAGAGATTTCAAGAGCTAAAACTTCTTTTGCCAATTATCTATTATCAACCTTCAGTATGAAGCTGTAGTTATCAAATGAAATAGAAGACGTATTTTTTTTAAATAAACTTGTTCTGTGTTATGTTTACAGAAGTGCTATACCTATTTGGCGGCTGGGACGGCTCAACCGATTTGGCAGATTTCTGGTGTTACAGTGTAGTAACTAACCAGTGGACATGCTTGTCTAAAAACACAACAGAAGAGGTAGGAATCAACAGGTGGAATTATGAATGTTTAACATCAGCCTACTCCGCTAATTGCCTAAGTTATTTTTTGTAATTTTGACAACAAATTACAAAATATGGTTCAAGCATGCATTTAAATGCATTTATTCACCAATCTTTGCACACAGACAAATGATAATGAGACAAATGAAAGAGAATAATCAGAAATGATTAGGACGATTACGTAACTGATGCATGCTTGAACCATCTTTTGTAATTTGTTTTCAAAATTACAGAAAATGACTTAGGCAATTAGCATAGTAGGCTGATGATAACTAACATGTCTTCATTAATTTAAGTCTTCTTTTGTGAATTTAGCCATATAGTTTCTGAGAGCCCTGTGCATATCTAGATTTAAAACTGTAGTTTGCCAAGTCATTGCTTTTTCTGTTTTAACACATAAACTTCATTCTACTCCAGTTAAAATGGGTGGGATAGAATTTTGTGTAGGATAGTACAATATCTGAGGGGATTAGATTACTGGTACATATTGTTGAGGAGACCAACTTATGTTGCACCTGTAAACTGACATTGTCAGCCTGACAGCATCCGAGATTTATTTATTTTTCCTTATACAGGGTGGTCCAAGTGCTCGTTCATGTCACAAGATGTGTCTTGATCCTCAGAGGAGGCAGATCTTTACTCTAGGCAGGTACCTGGAGTCAGGGGTTAGAAATGTCTCTCCACTCAAGGTAAGTCAGGTGGTTTGGGATGCCACAACCCAGAGCAATAACGTTTTGACCATGGCTCGAAAAAGTGGGGAATTTTGGAAGCTCCTTGCCAGGAAATGTTGGTGTTTAGTGGGAAATTGTGTCTTTTTTATTTGTATATAAAAACATACTATAAATTGTGGGAAATTTAGCTTGCTTCCCGGGAAATTAACATTGTTTCAAGCCTTATTTTTTGACTACATTTTGATATGGTGCATGCTAGATTATAAAATCTTAACAGCCAAGTGTGAACTTTCTTCTGAAATGCGTATTTGTAATCAAAGAGTTGTGAAACATCTTTTGTTTGATGCGTTAATAACTGCTATCATTCGTGAAAATGTTTGGACACTTTATGCATTTTACGTATCCCTGCTCCCTTCAAACAATGTTGAGTACTGAATGGAGTGGTATATAATTGTGCTATAAGTCTACTCCCAACATGCTTGGAGGGGAGGGAGAAAGCTGTAAAAAATATATTAACATTTCCCATTTTGTACATAATTAACATGCATTTTACCTTAAAAACGTCAAGTGTCCCAACTAATGCCTAAAAAAAAATTGTTTGATTGGCGTAACATGAAAAAAAAAATTAGGGTAGGTTGGTCGGCAATTTTTTTTTGTAATTTTTTTTACATGCATTTTAAGCTTTTTTTTAAAATTGTAATCTTTTTTTGATTTTTTTATTCATTTTTTGCAAAAAAATCAGAAAAAAAAATCTAGGGTCAGGCTTATTTTTAGGGTCGGTCGGGTTACGCCAATCAAACGATTTTCTTTTTTAGGCCTAATTGTGAATGTGATAAGTGTCCTAGGTAATAAGTTATTCTAGTTGAAATTCACACACCCCTCTATGAAAGACATGATCTTAATCTGCCACACGGGAAGTGTGAATTTTAAATGGGATTACCTGAATGTGTGGCTCCATTGGAAAACTACACCCACTGTGTGGGAGATTAAGGTCATGTCTTCCATGTAGGGGATGTATGGATTTCAACTGGGGTAACCCATTTCAAAACTAAAAGAGAGATAAATCTGAATGTACTTGTATACTTCAAACTCTTTTGACATAAATATTTAACTGTCAAATTCTCAATGTTGATAACATTGACAAGAAAGCAGAAGAAATTGAATTATTTGTAAGTATACTTATGTTTACTCACAGATGCAAGCTCATACCACATATGCACAAATCTTTCTATATATCAATGATTTTGCTCTTCATTTTCAGAGTGATTTCTATGTGTATGATATAGACACCAATAAATGGACACTAATATGTGATGACACAGGCTCAGAGGGAGGGCCTAAACTTATCTTTGATCATCAGATGTGTATGGACACTGATACTTCTACCATATATGTATTTGGAGGCAGAATTCTAGCAAGGTAATTAGTAATCTAACATATTGTATTTTTAAAAAAAGTGGCAGTTGGGATGTTAAAACAATTGTGACAGAAAAGTATTTGGTTTATGTAGTTTGTGTGCCCAGGTATAAATAATGCCAGGTTTTTCCATCTAGATGAGAAAACACTGTTTCTAGCTTATTCATTGTAGGGGTTATAATGTAGGCATATATGTAGATAAATTAAATATTCACACAAGCAAAAGGAGTTTCAACTCACAAATGAAATTTTCGTGGCTCATCCAAGCAACACTTCTTCAGCACTGATGTTGGAGTAGTACTGGATGATGTATCGCTACTCGGGAAATGTGATCTGGGCGATGAACCCAATCCACTTGACCTAACTGAATTTGTAACAAGGCTGTTAGTAGGGGCTGGCTCCCGTGGTTTTTGTTGAGGTCTGGTTTGGATGCTGCGATGTAACCAGCTTCATAAGGAGTTAGTTACTATATATTTAGTGAAACATTCTAAATGTGCAAAATATACTGGCAATATGGGTAATAGTGTAGTTTGGGAGGGATGAATCTCTGAATGTCCTTTTAGGAATAGACTTGACATCTGTAGCTTTTTGGCTTTCCTTTTGTCATTGTGTCCGTTTTCTTGTACTTGTCTTTGTTTTTCTTTTGTTTGCTTTAAAACTTCATTGTGGGATCCAGGCTAACTTTTATGTTGAATTTTAACAAGTGAGCCTGCCACTACTATCTATTTTCCCTACTATCTATTTTTTTACGTTTAAATCTTCAGGAGAACCACATTATCATCTGATGAGAGGCCAAGTGAGGGTGCTTTTAGTGGTCTCTATTCATACCATATACCCACCAATACATGGAAGTTACTAAGACAGGACTGTAACTCTACAAGTCATCCAGGTGTTCAGCAGATTAAGTCTAGGATTTGTCACTCCATGCTCTTCCATCCAGTAAGTTGCTTCCCTTGTAAACCCTCCCAGCCTGTGTGTCATGATCTCTCCTATATCCAGTAAAAGTTAACATTCTTTACAGATTTGAAAGCTCTTCAACCTATGCATTTCTCTGTTGTAGTAAGCATATATATATATATATATGTGAATAATTTTAATTGTTATCACTGATCTCCTATTCCTGATGTATTCAATTTAATTCAAATTGATGTGACTGGTTAGGGTAGTGGCATAGCCAGGACTTTTTCAGGGGGGGCAAGGCAAATTTCTAGGGGGAAATTTTAACAAAAATTGTCAAAAAGGGCTACACCACTGATCTGTACAAAGCTGCATCTCTGAATGATGTCAAGTGGTTTATGTGGTGTATTTGATCACCCTTTATTTTCTGTAATCTAATGACTTGTAATTTGTAATTTAGGCTATACAAATCTATGGCCTTTTTACAAGCACAGGTTGGTGGAATCATTTAACACAGATTCATGAGGCAAGACATTTAAGTTATAATTGATTTAATATAACAACTGACAAAATGAAAATCTCCATTTATCAGTATGTTTTCACTTTAGGCTTTATGTTTAAACCAGTTGCAATTTTGGAAATAATTTGCCAATACAACTTTACATCTTAAACGCCAATTTAAGCAAATGAATTTGTATTTTCTAATGTGTATTCTTTTCAGTACACAAGAAAACTGTACATATTTGGAGGTCAGCGAGGGCGAGACTACCTGTGTGATTTCATTACTTACCAAGTAGATGCCGATCAAGTAGATATCTTATCGGATGGCTCCAAGAAGGACAGTGCTAGATGTAAGTCATTTAGGATTTAAAAATTAAAATGCTCATCCATAATTGAATACCTGAGTGGAAGAAGGGCCCAACTCCATCAAAACTGTTTTTGAGATATTAAGAAAAACATACTATTTGGAGAAGTTTTATAGATAGAATGTTTTCATCTTCAGGGGACCTTTAATACATGAACATACAGTATTACATATATTTGAAATCATATATGATGTTTCCATGGCAACAGTACAGGTCTTTATACGAGCTGGAGTTGGGCCCTTCTTCCACTAATATACTGCAAGTGCCAGTTCCGTAAGCAAATGTGTTAGAAATAGCTACAGAAATTGTGAAGTTATCCATTATTGCATAACATGTAATATGTCAGCAAGAAAGTTTGTTGTTTGGAAAAGCAGATTTCATGGATGAACAAAATTCCTCTTTAACACACAAGGAAGATCAGTCTGCTGGCAATAAAATTGGAGTTGGGCCCTTCTTCCACTCAGGTATTCAATTGTGGCCTGCTTTCACAAAATGAGTATGAAGTTAACTTTCTGAGATATTCCAGATTTGAAATCTGTATTTTATACCATTGAAAATCATACCAAACATGGTAGGATGGCTCATTAATTCTTCCAGAATTTCCTTTTTCTCTTGAATTTTGTCATATTTAATGGACTGTATCTTCTATAGTGCCATGGTGATTTAATGCTTTTTTGTGGGAGCAGGTCACAATTCATTGCTTTTGTTCACAATTTAAGTGGATTTTCAAGATATTTAGAGTTTTTAAACACTAAATGTCTTGGAAATGTCTTGGAATTTATCTGAAGGCTTTTAATGTTCAAGAAAACCTGGTATCAGGAATACAAATATGTTTATAATAAACTTGTATTTTAATGTTTACATTTCCTTCCAGTACCTGCTGCAGGCTTCACACAGAGAGCCACAATAGACCCTGAGCTCCATGAAATCCATGTCTTATCGGTAAGCGAATTAATTTTCCCCCAAACAGCTGTAAAGTCAACTAAATTTACAATGTAGACCTCTCAGTTATAACTTCATAACTACATAGTATGCATGGAAACTTAAAGCACTCAGCAAGGTCCTGTCATACTTTGCCAACAAATGTGACTTGCCCATCACACAGAAAAGAACCAACCAGGTCATGTCAGGGTCACGTGAATGAGGTGCCGATTATTCATGATTGTGATTCAATTAGCCAATCAAGACTCTGCTACTGTATTTATGCAGGACATGCACTGTGGCGGCAACAAATTGCCAAAGAAGTCTGATAAAGGGTGTAATGTCTAACATTATAAGAGAGCTACTTGCTATGTAGTGGTTGTGCAGAGTAGAGCAAGCCTTGGCTATCAAATAATATTTTATCAATTAACTTTAATGGCTTCACCTACCTTATTGGTCTGAAAATGGAATGTATGTAAAACACTTGTACTAATGGTCAGTGAAATTTTTTCACTGGCTGTCATTTATGTATGTGTTGACTTGTGTTAAAAACCTTTCTCATACTTGTACTAATATTTATATATGTGATATTCCTTTTACCATACAGGGTTTGAGTAAAGAGAAAGAGAAGAAGGAGAGTAGTAAGGATGTCAAGAATTCATTTTGGGTCTATTACATTAACCAGAATAGATGGTAAGTTACTAAATTTACATGTCAAGCTTCTCATAATGGTAGTTATTACTGGTATAGGAATGTTTATAATCCATCTATGACAGATAATGTGGTAGTCTTCATGTGATCTTGTAGATCAAGCACATTATACATGGAAATACAATATATTGGAACATGGTTGAACAAATTCATCAGGATCGGTAGAATAAAGTCAATCAAAGGGTTCTTATTTCTGATCCAATAAATTGTACTTACTGTGTACGTTTCGATAACCAACTCAGTTATCTTTATCAACACTGAATGAAGAGAAGGGGCGCCACCATGAACAGAGATGAAGGTCAATATCAACTTTCTCACATTTTTGATGAACTGCTACTCCCTGTGAAAAATCAATCAAAACATCCAAGGGGAAAAAATCAACTGGCAAGACCAAGTCAACCACCAAGAAATCAATAGGTGATTGGATGTCCAGTTCACAGTAGCAGTCTTCATTTAGTGTTGATAAAGATAACAGAGTTGGTTATCAAAACGTACACAGTAAGTGCAATTTATTGGATCAGAAATAAGAACCCTTTGATTGAAGTATATTGGAAGTTTGAAATCACAATGTGTGGTGAATGGGTCAACCAGTGTTGTCGCTATGATAGCTAACCAGCACAAAAGTGTTATACATTTCTGTATATACATGCATGACACACCAGACACATGACATTATCAATCAAATTTTTTCCTCCATTTCTGCACTAAAACTACTTTTCCTCATTTTATTGTATTGTGTCATATTAAGCAAGGATAATAATGATTACTAAATCACAAATTTCGAAGCATGATTCATACCTTATACTCCAAGAATGTATTTAAAGATTATGCCGTAGAATAATGTGTTGTTGTGTCTGATCAATTTTCCAAACACTACAAAAAACACCAGTCACCATCCTATGGCACTGGGGAACCCAACTCCAAATTGTACTTTCTTGCATGAGTAAGTACATACAGTATCTGAAACTTCTTTCTCCTTTCATTGCTTGCTGCTTCAGTTATCCTAGCACTGGCCCGTTTGACATCCCATTCCATCAACTGCTGTCCATACTGATACCACTGGTAGAATAACCAGAAAGCTATTAAAAGTCACCCACCATGACGCCCATCACCCACCATGACGCCTCATCGCCCACCCACCATGATTTGATTACCTTTCATATGAGACTTTGTTTGTTGAAATTGGACCTATAGTTAGCTCAAAAGAAATGCTAGAATTGAGGTAATTTAGTGTTTCTACAAAAAATCAAGAAAATTGACAAAAGTACCAATGTTCCCATTAAATATCACCTTGGTTAAGACCAATATCATGAAAAAAAAAAAAAATCTGACCTTATTAAATAGCATTTTTGCAATCAATTAAATCATAAACCAGATTTATGCAGTGAGAGAAAATCACATTTAAACAAATTATCTGTTCCCGCTGATTTGATGAACTTTGCAACATACCAAAAACATTCCGTGTGCAAAGTATATGGGGTTTCCAGATCACAAATCCAAGTCAAAAACGCTCTTTTGAAAAAATTACACAAATTGGCAGGTGATTTTTTTTCTCACCATCTACACATCTTGTATCACTTTCAAGCAAATCTTTGCATGACACCAAAGCTGTTAAAACCACCGTAATTAGACCAAAAAATTACCAATTTTAAAAATACACAAAAACGCTTCATTCTGCCATAGGAGTAGCACCGCCTGGTTCGTGGCTGCTTCTTAAAAATCATGAAAGTGGCAATAATTTTGGTCGATATGTTGCAGCTCATTTTTCAGACATGAATACATCATAAGCTTATCCACAAGATCAAATGCCACATCAGCATTAGTGTCAGTGCTGACCAACAGAAAAAAATAGTAGGGCCTAGTACTTCTAGAATGTAGGCCCTAGTTCAGTAGTAATGGGCCTAGAGTAATTTACGTATTAACAACAAAACATGAATCAACAAGTATGAGATATTAGACAGGTTGAAGTTAGGAGATTATTCCCAGTCGGGTTTGCTGTCCACTAGTCGAGTCCGATTCGACGAGCTGTGTAATGGAGCGACAGGCTTTTGAGCCAATAACAATTCGCGAACCATATTCCTGGTTGCTTGCCGTTCGCCATCATTGTCTGATTGTGAAACATCGAAAATGAAGCGTAAAACAAGGGGGTCATACATTAATATGCACGCTAGGGGACGTACATACTTTCCAAGATCAAAGCATGATGATGACTACTTCTGTATGCGATCTTGCTCTTTTATGATGGCCAATTGGATTGCATTTTGGTTATATTAATTGTTTATTTCCTGATTGAACTGTCTCACAAACATGACAAAGCAGCTACATGGATTTGGAACGGTTTATTTATACAGCACATAAACCGGACGTAGATAGGAAAAGTGCATTGCTGCCGCATTGATGCATACGTATTGGTAAGAGAAAATTGGCCACATTATATCAAATGTGGCCCGTAAAACATAGCGTCTATGGCTGGCTGACTAAGTCCTGGGTGTGGTGTCTATACAACATTATAATGTTAGTATAGTAATCAAGTAATGTTAACATTAATTGAATTCACTAATATTGTCAGCGCTATGTTTCATCTACTACTTCTACTTTATTTAGGTCGTGTGTGTACAAAAATGAGCACCGAGATCCTAACTACTGGCATGAACGACAAACAGTAGAGCCATGTCCACGCTTTGCTCATCAACTAGTCTACGATCATGTACATAAAAAGCATTACCTATTTGGGGGTAATCATGGTGGTAAGAATGCGCCCCCTAACACCAGACTGGACGACTTCTGGGTACTACAGGTATGTATTATAGTAGAATTTCAGTTCTTTCAAGTTCATTAACCCCGTGAGAATTACCTGCCGATTGGCTGAAAAGAAGTTTTCATTATCAATTAGCCCAATCAGCAACATTGTTAGAATAATTTCACCATGCTAAAAATTGGGGTGAATTATTTGCAAAGCTCCATTCTGATTGATGATTAAAGTGAAAATATCATGTAATTGACCAATCAGAGGCAATGCTAGATTGTCAGGTAGTGCTCAGGGGGTTAAGGGATCTGGAATGAGCATTTTGAGCGTTTCAACAGTATTTTTGTGGGACATGAGAGCACATCAGACATATCGAATTGCATTCTGAATACGAAGAATGTCTTTCTGATATCAAATAATTTTAATTTTTGAATTTCACGATATAATACAAATTCTATGACAAATTATTAAAATTTGATATTTTTCACATTTTTTATATATAACAGTAAATTTTATAAATCTTATATATTCTTAAAGTGTATGTAGCTGGGAGGAAAAGCCGATGATCAATTGAAAATTTTGACCTTTTGTATTGAATATATGGATTTTTTTCCCAAAAAGACCTAATTTTTTTTTGGTGCTTTTGGAAAAAAAATCCATATCTTCAATACGAAAGGTCAAAATTTTCAATTGATCGTCGGATTTTCATCCCACCTACATACACTTTAAGTATAAATCATCAGATTTATAAAGTTTACTTCGAGTACTGTTAAATATCAAAAATATCAATTTTTAATCATTTGCCATAAAATGTGTATTACAGTGCGAATTTCAAAAAATCAAAATTATTTGATATCAGAAGGACATTCTTTGTATTCAGAATGCAATTTGATATGTCTGATGTGCTCTAATGTCCCACAATAAATACTGTCCAAACGTTCATACCCCACCCCTTAAGGTTAGCAACTATTTTTAATTGTTGCGATTTGGTAGTTCACAGCATCTTGTGAATGGTAGTGAGCTTTGGTAAAAATTACATTGCTCAATTCATAGCGAGGGTGTAGAAGAATCCAAATATCACAGATATACTTTGTAGGTCCTGTGGTTCTTGAGTTATGTTGTAAAAAGGGCTGAAACAACACCACTTTTGTAAAACGTACATAACTCATTAGCAACAATAAATTAAGCAAGTTTTCAACGTATACGATTTGTAGAATACACTTTTGCAAAACATCAAAGTGTTATTTTTATATAATATATTGATTTAGACAATGACAATCGATTTTTTGGTTGCTTTGACCAACAATACCTCGTCCACCCTTAAACTAAATTGAAATATTGTCTGAGTGATCTCAGATCGTGCACTGTCTAATAGAATGGCGTACATACACCTAGGCGCAGCACCTACACGAAGTGCACATTGCTTATTGTGTGACTGACTTATGTGAATTTACGTGAGCATAATTCGGTACTTAATTGACTTATGCAGTAACAAAAATAGAATAATTCTCGCCTATTACAAGCTGATCATAGTATAGTCGGATTATATCTATTTTGAATTGCCCCGTTGTCCTCAAAACAAAGTTAATATACCTTTCTTGATCATTATCATGATAGAAGAAAAAAATTTAAATTACTTCTCTATTGTGTAGACAATTGTCAAAAGGTATAAATTTTAAAACTCTTTAAATGTGTGTTAACATTTAACAGCTTTGCAGACCCACCAGAGACCAGATCATGAGAAGGTGTCGATATCTTATTAGGAAACATCGCTTTCAAGAGATGGCACAAACCAACCCTATCAAGGCCTTGGCTTACTTACAAACAGAACTTGCAGACACTGTCAACCATAAAAATGAAGAAGAAACCAAAGAGGTAAGAGGCACACCCGGATATGTATGCATGTAGGGCTGTTTGTGAACAATGTATGTGTTGTGTTGTGTACACTCATGAATTTCACTTATGAGGCAAATTGGATGCACTCTGTAGATTAACTCTCTTCACGCGGGTGTCGCCTGCAGACGACAAGTTTTAAAAAAAAAATTCAAAAATTCAAAAATTTCAGAAATGTAAATTTTCATGACCATATTTGGAATCAGCATGAAAAATGCATCAAAATGAGTACAAACAAGCCTAGTATTGATTCAGTAGTTCTTAAGATAGCTCTTGATATTTGGAGAAAATATTTCAAAACTTGAACTTTTTCCATTGAAGCGCATGGCTATAGCACGCAGAGCATTAATGCCTGTGTCCTAGCCCTATTAGTCTATTTGGATTCCTTTAGACAGTAGTGTTCATGTGTGAATACATGCGCAGTCAAAGGTACTGCATCTGCATCTACAAAATACTCAGTAATGTTGCAAAAAGCAATGCCCAATTTAGATAGGAGAGAGTGAGGTGCAGGGGTGGACGTGTGTGCATCTAGATGTCAATTAAACAGAATTTCTAACATGATGAAAATTAAGATTGTATTAGAAGTACATTTTGATGACTTGATGCTACCCATTTTGGCCTTTTCCTTCATAGACTCAGTCTTCTTGCAGGTATTTCAAAATAGTGTGAAAAGTTACCACGATAAATGAGAACACCCCAATCAGTTAACACACTTTTATCGTCTGTATCAATTTGTGTGATTTTAACTTTGATATAAAATAAGTTTGATGGGATATGGAGTATCACATCTTAAGTTTACATTTGTTGCTGGTAGTAATAATTCAAGCATTCTATTTGTTGAACAACTACTAGCAGCAAAATCCAAACTTCAGATGTGATACTAAGTTTGCATTTGTTGTTGTGTAGCAATATTTCAAGCATTCTATTTGTGTTCCTTATTATCTTGAAATAATCACTACTGAATTATTAACATAATAAATATGTTGTTTTTGATAACTTTCCTTTCAGTTCCATCTGTTGGCTTCCAGTCTATTCAGACCCAACGTTGAGGTGCCGGATCACCTCCTTAATGTGCAGATACAAGAGGAGCACCCATATCACACCACAAGAACTACGGTAAGCTTTACTCTCCCTTCTATATAACTCAAGATCTTAGAAGAGTACCTGATGCTACAAAACTGGGAAAAGCAGCCAATCATAAATCTGAACAATAGCAGCGAGTATAGATATTTTACTCTGCATACAGCATTCAGTTACAAGGTTAAATTTTAGTGGATGTGGTAGATTTGATATCAATCTTTAGACCAATTTGTGCTTCAAATTCACATAGCTTTGTTGCCTTAGTCTGCATGTGATATACATTAGATGATACAAGGGCTATATACCATCATTCTGCTAAGTCTAAATCCTCTAATTTTGGCATCAATTTCCATCGGAATGTTATTTCCTTCAGTTGCATACTTCATACCACAATCAAGAAGATAAAACCAGACATTACATGTCCTTGTTTCACACCCATTTTTGATTTTCGATTATCTAAATCAATATATTACTGAAAAATAATACTTTGATGTTTTGCAAAAGTTCATTCTACAAATTATATACTTTGAAAACTTGCTTGATTTATTGTTGTGAATGAGTTATGTACGTTTTACAAAAGTGTTGTTTCAGCCCTCTTTACAACATAACTCAAGAACCACAGGACCTAAAAAAGTATATCTGTGATATTTGAATTCTTCCACACTTGCTATGAAATGATCAATGCAATTTTTGCCAAAGCTCACTACCATTCGCAAGATGCTGTGAACTACCAAATCGCAACAGTTTAAAATAGTTGCTAAGACTCCTTCAGGCCATGACAACATAGCAGAAAATTGTTGGTTTCGGGAAAATGTTTGTAAAAGTGGTGGGGGTATATTGAAGAATAATGGCTGACCGCATTGGGTAAGAATTAATGTTTTATTTTGTTTCTTCCCACAGCTCTTTGATACTCTTGTAGGTTTCTTTCCTGAGGATATGTCTCAGCCTAGCGGCAACCTTGTAGATCTAATGCTGTAGCAGATCCGGACATCTTGGGTGATAGCGGTAGACATTTTATCCTTTAGATATCAGTATCTAAATAGAGGGCGATAACTATGTAGATTACTAGCTGCAGATTGGTCTTCATCTTTCTCAGCTTATTCAGTGCTACTTAAAGCCATATTGTAACGTTTCCATAAAAATAAATTTGTATTCCTCTTCCACAAAATGTTAGCTTTTACTGTCATATATGTCCCCTTTTACTGACGCAAACCAAATTTGAATTTAACTTTAGCGCCGATGTTGTGCATGTTACTTTGTCAGGCGTGCTGAAGTCAGTCTTTTGACGTATAATAACCATCCTCTACACTGTACCATGTACGTACAGTGCATGAGTGCTATGAACATTGTGTGCACACGTTTGGCTATTATTTCAAACATGGGATACATCATTTTATTAAAAATCTTGTCACAAATACAGCACCTGAAGTCATGATTTTTGCAGTATGTTACTTCATTAATATAGATTACAATCATGTAGAAATAATAATTTTGACAAAACTTCAGGGCATCCTCCTCAGCAAATGATACAATATGGCTTTAGACTAAAAATACAAAACTGTTCAAAACAAAAGACTTTGTCCCTATAACATGCTATGACCTTGTTGCTGTCAGTCAGAAACAAGTTTTGGTTTGAAAAATTATATACATATTGAGTTGTACAAAACATTTGTGACAGTCTCCAGATAGATTCAATATCTTGCAGACAATTCAGAATCTGTAATTAAAAACAATCAAAGCAAGTCCTGTTCCAACATGCCAAGCTCATAGCATGGAAACATGTATTATGTTGCATGTGTATTTGTTAACAGAAGTTAGGAACTCCTGTCTTAGTATTTTGCTGCAAACCTTGACAAGAGCGTACTTCTGTGATAATAACAAGGCACCTCCGAAGTGTAATATGTGTGCTTTAGGCATGGTATGTGTTGTTAATTCCGCTAAGGGCTCATATTTAAATACCCTACCACGTTTTCACACAGAAAGAAGGCAGGATTCCCCTCGCTAAGCGCGCGCCTCAGGAAAGCTCTGTCATAAAACGGATGGATTATATGCATCAGTGATACACCCTGCCCAGGATTTTAACAAAAGAAGGCTAGCACAGGAAAGCTGCAGGATGGTGCACATGTTCCTGTGTAAGGGAATTTCAATATGAGCCCTAACATATGAGTAGTATGAGGTGTGAGTTGCGACTTGTCAACATCGTGGAAGTACGCTCTCGTCGAAAGGTTTACAGCAATTTAACATAATATTCACCTGTTACAAAATAATTAGCTCCACATCCTATACATTCTGTCCAGTTGTTATCAAAATATTGATATCAATTACTGGGTTGTTCTTGCAAAGTTGAAGCTATATAATTATAGTCTGAACCAATATAATATTGGGCATTTGTTTTTAACCAGATTTGTTGTATAATTATTTGCTCATGGCCTTAATTCATTTGCAAGCTCTTATGGTGTTGATTTCATTGAAGCTTATACCTAGGTCAATTGTATCTTTTACTTTTTAAAATGAAGATGACTTCGTAATGTATTCTAGAGTTTGATGCATTCAATAGTATTCATTTGAAAGTTAGCTGTAGCTTGGTTCGATTGATTCATTTGGATCAAAATGGTCTGTGAATTATTCACTAGTGCTCAAAATGGATGTGGGCTAAGGGCAATTTCCCACCATAAATGTCAAAATAGCCCTCAAAAATTATATTATGTAATTTTTAATAGAAAGTTGCCCCTGGGAAACTATTGTGGTTCAAAGTAAATGGGGATTTTAGAGTACTATTAGCCCCCAAAATCATGAAAGTAGCCCCCGCAAGTTAAATTATGTGTGAAATTTGTTTCAAAAGTAGCCCCCACCCATTTTGAGGGCTGTTATTCGCACATTTGAAAGAAACTATGCTGTTGTATTTTTAGCTGGTCTCCTTAACATGTTCATTTATATCAATCAGCATCTGAATTCATACTCGGTTTATTTTTTGATTATTTGAAGGAATAATCTGTGTATGGAAAACAAGCAAAGGTTGTTATGATGGGAGTCAATACAGTTCTTAATGCTTCAGGACTTTTTAGCTAGTGGTACAAAATGTGAATTACATAGGTCTTGGATATGTTTTGATCAGGTGGAAATTTGAGACATTTGTGGCTATGCCTGTAAAGTTAGGCACTTTTTGTTCAATTTACCTTTTCATGTTGTTCAAATTTGTGGTTGAAGATTGACTTGTGTAAGGGCTACATATTGATAGGGCTATTTCAGCTAATGTCTTTACACCCCCTATGGAAGACATGCCCTTATCCCCCTACAGGGGGTGTAAATTTCACATGGAGTCATTCAGGTAACCCCATATAATATTCACACTCTGTCTACCGTAGGGGGTATACAGAAAAGTCCAAAACCAGGTTGTAGAGTTTTCCACCAAACTGTCAAACCCAATCATTGGGTGCTTACATGTTGTGGCTGATATTAAACATGGTTATTTTTAACACACACCCCATAAAGTACTTTAATAGTTAATTTTATGATAATCTTGATATAACATTTTATTATTTTTGAAGGTAAACCCAGCAAACACAAAAATGTTTTTAAAATGTTATAAACATGGTTGTTTTTTTGAAAATGTTTCAGTAACATTTAAATGGTGAGTTATATAAATGTCATGGAAACATTTTTAAAAACACTACATCATTTGTATAAAATGTCAACAAAATGTAATTGTGAAATATTTTTGGCAAACATTGTTGCACAAATTTTTGTCAACACTAAAATAACATTACATTAGAATGTTTTGAAGCGAGTATTCAAAATTGTTTTTAAATGTAATGTTTCTTACCCTTTAAATACCCATTATATAACCCGACATTTCAACATTTTCTGCGAAACATTTTGTGTTTGCTGAGTAAGGGCTCAATGGTGATTTGGTAGGGATAATGAAATTTAGTCAAAATAAAGGATTATTTAATCTTCATAGGGATTTTATAAGGGTAATACTAATATTTACCCTATTTAATATGCCAAATATCTAATGTGAACCTTGTAAACCCATTTTTAGTTGCGCTGCACATGATTGAGAATGTATTGCTTGTTGTCATGGTAATACAGTGCATTAAAAATATATGACATATGACATTTCCGTAGGCTGGTGCTAAGAATCATGTTGCCAAACTACCCATATAGAAGTATAATGATTACTAAACTGAATCCTGATAACCAATTTCTGGTAAAATTAGAGCTTCTTTGATATGAAATATAGAAGTACTGCAGCTATCCAAATTCTATAAATAGTTATTCAAAACTCTGAAATCTGAATAAAAAAGCAAATTTACTTATCATTCATATGAAAAATTGGACTTGTATATCAATGTCATTCTATGCATTGTACAAAACCTTTGTGTGTGTTATGACAAAAAAGTCACTATCAAAACAGATGCAGTAATACAGGCCTCGAAATTCAGAGGCCACAAAGGCCATATACCATGGCCAACATTGCCTTTCGACTTGTCCATGGCCTTTGGTGCCCTTCAATTTCCATGGCCCTTGGTATCCTTAAATTTTAAAACATTCTTCAGTATTAATTATAGTGGCCTTCGTTCCCTGTGCTCACTGGCCTTGAAAACATGTGAATTTGAAGGCCTGATAATTAAGCATCTCTGTAATTTGCATAGTTCATTTAAAATTAGAATATGTTGATATTTCAAATACTGATAGGACTACATCGGTGTACAATGCTGTAATCGTTTTCACACCAGCTAGTTAAAGACCAGTCTTATATATACTTGGCACCTTTATGCTGTGGATTGGGTAAAACAATGAAAACAAGGTCAAGAAGGATATTAAAAAATGAAATGACAAAATAATCATGTGATACACTTGGCGTCACTTTCACTACCCTATGCGATATCAATGTTCACCCCAGTAATGGCAGGAAAGTACCAATTACAGGAATGGTCTATTAACTTTTAGAGTCTTGTCTCTTGCTGAACTGATTTAAATTAATCAGATTTTCACAATACCAAGTATCAGCAGTTTGAAAAAGACACAAAAAGAAAATGAGCAGGTTTTACTTAGCTGTGTGATATTTATAAATTATTATTATTGCTGAATTCCAAGCCCTGAGTAGATTAACTGTTAGGTTTATTTCACTTCTTGTAAGGGCTGGTGAACCCATTATTTGTTTTTATTTTTTACATACATTTTGTTGTTATTTAACTTTTATTATGTGATTTGTCATCAGTATGCCCTCTTAAATTTGCATGACATAATGAAGAGGATAAACAAAAGTATTGTGTACAAAACAACCTGAATATGATATTTGTTCCCCCTCCCATGTTAACCACTGCCATGTAGAATTATAAGATATTGTCCAATAAGTAATGAATTGAATTTCCTTCCAAATCAAATGACTTTGCACCCATCAGTAAAACATGACTGTAATTGTGTTGCAATGTGGAATAGTGTTTGAATTTGCTCATAAGGCATTTAAGGGATGGGGTATGAACGTTTGGACAGTATTTATTGTGGGACATTAGAGCACATCAGCCATTTTTACAGACAAAATTTACTTGAGGACTGTTACATATCAAAATGTGAAAAATATCAAATTTTAATAATTTGTCATAAAATTTGTATCATATCGTGAATTTCAAAAAATTAAAATTATTTGATATCAGAAAGACATTCTTCGTATTCAGAATGCAATTCGATATGTCTGATGTGCTCTAATGTCCCACAATAAATACTGTCCAAACATTCATACCCTAACAAGGAATAGTGTTTGAATTTGCTCATAAGGCATAAGCAGCAGTAGCAAATAACCCAGAGTGTTACAACTTGACATGATCACATTGGCGAGTTATCATACACACACTAATGCGCATTCTCCCCCACACCCTACAGATGTTTTCAAGTGATGATTATCCAAGCGCCCCTTTTCAATTCACTTGAACAACCACATTCCGTCAAGTGTCCAAATAAATTGCAATCTAAAACTTCCTGATTACAATTATGATAATCTTGACTTCAGATACACTGTTTTTAATGTGTATATAGGAATTTCTCAATTTTGATGGTCAACTGATCGTTTTAATAAGCTCACCCCAAAAGTGATCGACTTACTATTCGAATGTGGTAATGCTTTCATAAAATATTAAAGTTACCAATGTGAGAGATGCGATCTCTCAGGATTTTTTCCGGTTTCAGGATTGTTTTTGTCTTTCCGTCCTTGAGCTTATTTTTTTATGATTTTTAACCACTTTCTTTAATGTAATTAAACCCAGCAATGTGTTCAGAAGTTCATTTCAAAAGACATATCAATCATTACACTAGTAAGTCTCTGTAAGATGCCCCTGGAATGCTGAATGCCTATGAGCTGTGGTGAATTTCACTAACATTTACAATGCATTGGAAGTCCTTTAACACAAGTCTAAACCCCTCGTAACCTACCACTTGGCTATTCTAGTTGAAGTCCATACACCCCCTATTGAATACATCACCTTAATCTCCTACACAGGGGGTGTAGATTTCAAATTGGGTTATCCATTTGAAATTCAACTGGAATGGCTCATAATGATAGCTTACAGCTTGCAATGTGGCATGAAACACCTCGGGTATCGTTTTATTCAATATGCTGTTGGGTGCTTAGTTATGTATAAAATAATAATAATGAATTATCAAACCCATTTAATGATCAAGCATGATTTCTTGATGAAATGTGTGATCTATGTAATAAATAAATTGCTCATGATCACCTCTAGGAGGGGGTTGAGTGAAAACCACTACACATGTTCTCTCTGTTCATTTTTATAGTGTTACAGGTGCACCATAAAAAGATTCAACATCACTCTGATAAACCCAGGAGCCACATATAGAGGTTTTCAGAATGGTCGACTGCGGACCCGTCGGATAACGCTTTTTTAATTTGTTTTGAACTTTGCTGCATGGATGATGTCACAATGAGGTTAGCATTTATTCCTTATTGAAAAGTGTTCCGACGGATCTGCACTCGACTGGCCTCTTATCTACCGTTTACATTGTCTGTTTGCAGGTTGATTTTGAAGGCCCATTCAGCGATTTTCTGTACAAAATATTTTGTCAAACTGCACCACCAACTGATAACAGGCTGACTTGAGCACAATATGTAGAGCAGGCTTCCTCAAATAGATTTGTTGAAGCGCCACATGAAATTAAAAAAAACCTGTCTTTACAAGGATAACATGGGAATCACATTGTTTATTTATTTTTTAAAAATCTAAACGGCGCCGCGCGCCACTCGGGAAGCCACAGTGCGCCACATGTGGCGCGCGTGCCACTATTTGCGGAGCCCTGATGTAGAGCATGTGTAAATAAAGTATCTAATGCTATCCTCAGTGACTACTGCTAGCGCCATCCATGTCAAATTGACAGTCTTGTCATGCGATAAGAAAAAAAATGGAAGTATTGCATCTTCCTATTGACGTCTGATCTTGTCTTTATCAGAGACGCCCACTATGGGTAACAAGATCCAAAAAATGACTAAGGATATCATATTCCAAGTCTCTTCTAGACCCGCTAGGCACATCAAATTCACCTCTTCTAGTCCACGGGCATCAAATTTTATGATTCTGTGCCCACGTATCTCATTTTTTGCAAATTTTGATTTAAAAAAGTACAAAATGTGACTTTCAAGTGTCTTTCTGGTACAATAATTGTTGTATTTGTGCACTTGGTCTTTTTAGGGGCCTTTCACTGAAACTCCTGGTGAAACCTAGTCCAGTTAGGGGTATGTTTTTATTGAAATCTGGTCCCGCCAGGGATTTAGGGTCGTTACTTAAAACCAGTCTCGATAGGGGTTAATTACTGCCAGGATCTAGCATGGGTACCAAGAAAATCCTTGAACCCCCCACCAGGCTGTTGGTCCATGTAAAATTGGTAACTGGAAATAAAAAACATCATACAAAATCTTGTGTTTTCACTTTAAATGTTTATTTGTTCCCACTTCATAAACATAACATACCTAATTTTCCAAAGTATTAAATGTTCAGTTCATTTTGGTTACCAAATGAAATTCCTAAAAACATCCGCTTTTTTCTAAGTATTATTTAACACACTTGGTAACCTGCAAACATTTTGTGCATTTTAAAGAAAAATACAATTGTGTTCTTTGAATATAAACAGTGCACTGGAATCATCTATTCAGTCACCAATTATACAAACAATGATGAGATTTCCAGGAGTGGGTGACATGATATACAGTACTAAAGACAAAAAGTACATTTGTAATTGTATTGGTTAAGGTGTCTTGGGCTTTTGGTAGCGCAAAAATATATATATAGTAATACGAGAGAGAGGTAGACAAATGTCCATATCTTCAATCCAATATATGCTCTTCATAACATTCTAAGTATTTCATTGCAAATTACCAGGATGATATGCAACAGGCTGTAGTCTTCTGGATGTTGAGCATGATACTATTCAGCTTGCATTTTGCTACATCCCTGTCCAAGCAAAATGTGCCAGTAAAATGAACTAAACGGCCTTGTTTAATCACCCTCTAATACAAGAATACATGAATTGTTACCACACACCTGGGTGTTAGCTAGCCACCGCTCACTCCATCATTTTAGACAGGCAGTTAATTAAATGCCTGTGACATATGCTAAATTCTAAAAGTAATGCTTGAATAAGTTCTGTGAACTTAAAACAAGACCAGACTAATAAATCAAGGCTATAGCAATAGCTATAAGTATTTGAAATGACTGAACCCCTAAAAGGGGCAGAGGTCAAATTTTTGACAGGCAGTTTGATGAAAATGATGGGCAATTGTACAATCCTAGCTAAGACCCTGCCACATACTACAGGCAAATCTTGTATGACTTGCCGGTGTACATGAACCAAACAAGTTTGGTCTGTAAATCTTAATTTGATGGCCATCTCATCAATGAATCAATTTAAAATTGATTGAGTCATCCGAGATAACGAACTGGTTAATGTCTCCTCATAGTAATAATATTAAATAGTATGCACAGCACACAACACTATTTGTTACATTTGGTACCTGACAACCTTGTTACCGTAACCATGTGTTAAATATCACACATTATTGCCAATGTTTACAACATACAGATCACAAAGGAAATTTTCCTGGCAAATATTGTGCTTAAGTGTCTGACACCCTCTGGCTAATATGACATTGTGTTTTGTCAAACAAATATTGCCCTTCGTTTATATCAAGCTACTATTAATTGAGAGCTATAAGGTGAGTTTCCAAGTGACTGGTGCATGCATTTAACACTTTGTGACTCAAAATCATTGACAGAAAACATTGAATTGAGGAACTGCCTTTTGAGGAGAGCGAGAGCAATCACATTCTACTGCTCTCCTTAAATCTGATATAGGAGCATTATTTTTTTGCTCACCTTAGTTGACCATTCTCTCCTTACATTCTATTGTAAATGCTCTAAACAGCTCTCCTTGAAGGCTCCAGAAGAGCTACTTAATGCTCACCTACAAATTCCAAAAGACCATTCCTGTAAATGGTGATGCGCAGTGCGACCAAAGATAGCATTAAGGCAGATACGCAAGCAATGCCATTTATAAAGTGGCTGTGCAGCTATACATCATTCCCATCATCCTTGGCACTTCCAATTTCACACACCAAATAGGATCAAGACATGTGTTTTCTGTCAGTCATCATTATATTGCAGTAATTAAATTTATCAATGTAATACAAAGGGTTGATATCTTCATCAATCAATACTGATCGTATATTTTGCCTTGATTTATTCAAGCCAATGGACGGGGTTATTGCATCTCATGCAAAGCACTCAGTCACTGAAAACTGCACCTAGGTGTTTTCCCTTTATACTTACACACAACAAAGACATAATCTTGGATACATAAAAATCAAACATTTGTTTAAAAAGTCTAAAATCTTTTGTCATTCCCCTGCACTGACGATACAATGATTGGAACATCTTCTGATATGCAGCTATGCTAATAAACACACTGCCCCGGGCACACTGCTAACATTCATCTTGAGATGCACACAAATCATAATTCACTCCAATGTGAAAAATAAAAAATAAAATTTGAATTCTTGGTCTACAGCTTGTGACCATTATAGTGTGACAATTTTAACAAATTTGAGAAAAAGTCAACTACAATCCTCAAAGGTGATTCAAGGCAAAATCTAAACTGGAATGTAGTTTTTTGTACAGTATCAAGATAAGAAAAATTATACATTGACTGCTCAGTGCAAGAAGCAGGTAAGTGCAATACCTGCCATGTGTAGGTGAGTATAATATACTGTGTGTAAATTGCCAAATTTTCACAGGACAGCTACTGCACTTAACCCACTTCTGGCACTGAGCAGTCAATATATTTAGTCTTTTCCAAGAAATTTGTCCTTTAAAATTTGATAAAATTTGTGTTTTTGTCAAAAGGAAGCAGGTAGGAAGTATCAAGTGATTTACCTCATATCTGTGCAGTCCACAGGGGCGAGTTATTTTTCTGGAACAGCCAATTATGTATGTATGTATACATAAAGAGTAAAGACACCCAAGCTCTTTACACACCCTTTCACATTATAATACACATGGTAGATTTATTATCTACCATTAATACATTATGACTTAAGACTTACAGGCTATTGCTACTCATATGGTATGAAGAATACCAAAAAAGAAAAGGATCTATATTACAGAAAATTCTCTCCATTATTTGAATTTCTTATCATTATTTTGCCTTCTTGCATGAATAACTCATAAAATATTTGAAGCAAAACAAAAGTTTCTTTAACTGAAAATGTTAAATTTCTTGATCAAATCGAATCTTCTGTATAACCAATGTTGATCATTCTTCACGTAAAGCCACTGGTGAAATTGCATTTACAAAGTCTATTTATATTTTCTTATAAATGCAATGAATCTTTTCAGTGCTACATGTAAACAACCCACTGAAAACGTTTGATAGTCTTTAATTTTCGCAATGACTTGTCATCACTATCACCTCCAGTGATTGACCCACTATCTATTCCAGCTCCAGTGACACCTCATTAATTTCACTGGACCTTAGAATGCATCGTAATAGATATAGCTTTTTACCAGGCCTGCATTTTACTTTGAAAAATCAATATTACAGGGCTGTATTATAGTGCTTGGTTTCATGCCCCTCCAGTGAACATAGGCATAAAACTACCCAGGAAAATATGTAAGAGGTGCACTGGAATTGGAACAATTGCTTCGAAAATTGTGATATTATGCAAGCACAATCAATATTAAAACTAACAACTTCTCAAGTAACACATTCTTTAATCGGAGATCCCAGTAGGTCTGTCAAAATTTCCTGAACATTTTGTGAACTATAGAGATTTTGAAAGAATAAAAAGCAAAACTCAGGAATATGCTACAGTAGGCTACAGCAGGGATGAAAGTGGTATCACCCCCATTCAAAACAAACATTTGCTTTTTTAAATCCTGAAATACCTTGCTTTCTTATAAAATTTCATCATCTAATTCCGGAAATATTTTGTTTTACGCAATTCCAGAATTTTTTCTTTTATGACCAATTTCCAAAATTCTGGAAATTTCCTTAACACTGGCATTTCTGTTTAATGCATTAGCGTCTACAGCTCCATAACGATTTTATCCCAAAATAACTAAAAAAAACCCAACCTACATTGTATTGCTTCAGGCACTTTACAACACATTTTAACAAGAGAGAAGATGAGGTCACATATGATTTGTGATCATGATCATTCAGCATGTTTTCAGCTTTAAAAGTGTTACCAGTAAATAGCCCACCAAGCTTTTCAACTATGGAGCTTAATGACTGAAATTCTGAACATATGGATCCCACAAGATTCCCAAATCAATGTCAAATGGATGACTCTTTATTATATTGATTCTCGTCATCTGTTCATCAAAATGTACTTCATCCTGATTTTTATCGCTTCGCAAGAGATTACAATTTATAAATACCACAGGCTTCCCACAGACTTAAGATTTTGAAATTTCATGACCAAATCGTAATATTGAAATTATTTTTTTTTCCTTTTCTGACTGTTTCACATTTTTTTTACAAATTTATAATTCTCACTTTCTCTCTGACCTCTTTCTGGAATTTCAATGACCAATATCAAAATTCCATGGCTTTACTATTTTTCAAAATTCCATGGCTTTTCAAAATGTCTGGGAATCCTGTTCAAGCTGCTTACTATAGATTTGAGCTACAAATCTATTAGATAGTTGATGACCATCTTGTTTCCATTGTTAAAAACAATAACATGATTGTATTTTAATGCTTCTGGTGTTGTTTTAATACTGTAAATTAACTCCACTATATCTAACTTATGTCTAACAAAATCAGCATTTTGTGTCCAATACTTAGCACAATATTCAGCACAATGCATTAACCCAATGTTTCAACTTTTGAAAAGGTGAACTTGGATACAATATATGTCTTTCTATAAAGATATGTTTATGTTAGCAATAGAAACATTATGGCCACCAACCGTTTACAAAAATTACATATTCAAATTTAGGGAACAAGCCAAAAGATTAGTGAAGCTTATTTTGAAGAATTTTGGTTATACACAATGTAAATGCAGATTACATTATTTGTAGTCTTAAAATACATTAATGTTAAAATACATTAATGTTATTTAACACCTTCTGATTTGGTTATAGATTGGGGCGAGATCAGCTTATTATAAATTACATCAAAAAGGCCGTATCCGTCTTTTGGTTTGTTCCCTTTAATAGTCTCCACTGATATGGTAAATTGTGAATGAACAACATACATGATAGCATACAACTATTCACTTGAATATTTGTCATTGAGTCTGGATGCAATATGAGTGATATTGCCAAGTCAAGTGAGTTTCTTGTCACATAAAATTTGTGTCCTTAGATTTTAACATTTTTAGTGTCTAATTTCCAGGCAACAATACATACTGACAATCTCAGAGATGTATAAAATGAATATTTCTTTTGGCTGCATGTGTATACTAATTTACTAACATCCAACATATTTTGTTTAACCACACTGCACTTAATCCATCCTCTTGGTTAAGAAAATAACCCCACCTTGCCTCCACTTTGGAGGAGTCAAAACATTGTTCATCAACTTTAGAGTACAATGAAAGGCTCACAGAGAGAACCACATAGTGCACCAAGAGGCATTACCCAGGTGTAGATGTCATGCAGACTTCTCTGAGACAGGAAGGCCTGGCAGGATGTACCAGCAATGCCGTTGGTCAAGGTAAGTGCCATTAAATTATGCATAGCATCGTTGGGCAGGAAAAACTTCCTATGCGCTTGTGGCCCCTGAACAGGTTTAAAACAAAAATGCTAACAGGTTACATAGGAGGTTTTGCTTTAAAAAATGTTCAGGGGCCAATAACACATAGGAGGTGTTTCCTGCCCAACGACGACAGGCTTTTAGCTTACATTGCAATATTCTACAGGGTACTTATGCCAGTGATATATTCTCGTGTCTGTGAACCCTGGAAGAGTGCATGATGGGCAAAATGCTGGCATAGCCAAATATTATAAAACATGAGACACTTGTTCTGTTGTATGTAGCTTCACCACATCTGAGAAGTTATAAGAAACTCACATAACAAGCAAATTTGGTTGCAACCATCATCATATGACACATACATTCAAGCAAGTCATCTCTCTTGTAATTTGCACCACAATTTACAATTCTTCAATGGAGAACACACTATGGCAAAACTATTGGTAGCAATTCTCAAGCATACCCCCTCCCGACAATGCAGGTTTCAGAGATACGCCGTCATAATTCACGCAAGTTGGCAGTGATACTACACAATAATTTTACCGTTTATTATAACATTAGTAACCCCACCATTGAACCCCCATTACATTGCAGTCTTTTTTTTTAATCTTAAGAAAATTTTGTCAACAAGACAAATATTTTGCATCTTCCACACATACTGAGTATAATCAGAAATCAATGGTATACTTTAAATGCACCATCATCATCACACAGAAATGTAATGTTATTAATTTATAAATTTCATGGTTCACTGGTTTTAAAAATATATATACAAAAGGAAATTAAGGAGTACGTAACTATTAGAAAAAGAAAGTTACTGTTTCCCAATCATAAATCGAATCATATTCATTTATGCATACATGAAGAAATTAGAGTAAAAGTAAAGTGCATTTTTCCTGCATGCAATCAGTTATCTAGCCAAAAATCTTTAGAACTGTTGTTGCAAGATTCTTTAAATAGATCATCATTTGCATATTAGTTTATAAATAAAGTGTGAATTATTCCTGGAATCATTCCTGAGTACAATGTTTTATAACCACATGAGTACTACCTGCTGATTGGTTACAAGAAGACTATTATGATTTATTGAGCCAATCAGAAACATGGTTAGAATGGTGGTACAGTTGAAGGGGATCAAGCTTAAATACTTAGCTGTATTTTAATTGGTCATTCAGATGGATATTTTGCGTAATTAACCAATCAGAGACGCTGTCTCAGGGGATAAAAATACTTTTTTCTTTCTTGTATTATTCCCAATTTTGAGTAAAGAAGATGTTAGTAATAATATATTTGTACAGCTATTTTATACAAATCATTTATAATGACACCTGATTATTAAAGACAAGGGCACACATTTTAACAATCATCAGTCCCTTGGAAGAAAAGATAATCTTGAACTCACAAAATATATTATCATATCACGAGAAATGAAAGGAATATATAAAAATAAATAATTTTAACGTTTGTGTGGAAGATGCATAACATTTATTTCTTGACTTATTTATGCTTACTGACTGCAATTAGGGGTTTACAATGGTAGGGTTTAACCTCAGCATCCTGTTGGTTTGATGTCTAGACCTGACCGTCTTGTTACATTTAGTGTTGTGAACATCTGCCAGAAAGAAAAACAATACAAAATATGCATTAGATATTCAATATTGCAGTTATGGTATTTATGAGGACAAGGGATCAAATTACAAAGAGATTGGATTAGGAATTAGCCTGTGGTAAATTTGCCATCTTGGTTTGTCTCCATCATGGAAGCGGGGCACAATAGTCTGCCATTTATCGGCTAAGCCAAAATTTGATCAATTATTTGCATTTTAAGCCCGCGCGTGACAAAGGTTCGAGTGCGTAGCACTGGGTGAACATTATTGGCACAATGCATTAAACGCAAACTACACGAGGAATTTCGGTTGAATGAACACAGCTTTTAACAGCTGTACATGATCCAACTGCGATCGTATATCGCATATTTCAAACTACAACGCAAACGCACAACCTTTCGCACAAGCTGGTGTACATTGCGCAGTGTATGCAAAAAATTGTCACGCTATGTCAGGCTGAGTTCATTCAATTGAAATTTCCACTGTAGTACGCACTTTAAATCAAAGTTTATCAGACATATTTCGAAACAATCTGGAGGTAAACTTTTCGCCCTCTATAAGCAGCATGCAAACACGGGGCAGTTGGCTCTCTTTGTGTCTAACTGAAATGAGCATAATTCAGGTTACCCAAACCACAAATTACTTGATCATTTTCGTTGTCACAGTAACTTTTGTCAACAACATAATTTCCACTACCCTAAACCTACTCAGCTTGCCAGCTAGAGCATGACTAAGCCAAATGCTGTGATTTTATAATGAAAAGAACCAAGCCTATAAAGTATGTTGCTGATAGGCAATAGGCAGACGTAATGCATGCTGGGAGTGAAAAAGGCTCAAAAAACTATCAAATTTGTCATCCACAATGGCAAATTTAAGCCCTTTTCATTCCCTGCATTCATCACTTTTGGCTATCGATCGCTATCAGCAATATACCTTATGTAGTACAGTATCCTTGCTAAGGTCAATTAACATGATGGTAGCAGAGAATAGTATGTTTATGAAGTAATCAGTATGGTTTAAGTGTGAGCAAAGTCAGTAATTTCGCTGAAAAATATCAAGAAGAATCAAAAGTTTCCCTTGTTTACATACCTCTGAGCAGGTTGGATGTATACCAATTGTTGCATCAAAATGTTCCTTGGTGGCACCAGCCTTGAGAGCAACTGCATAACCTTGTACCATCTCGCCTGCGTTGGGTCCAAGCACATGAAGGCCTATTACTCGCTCCTGTAAAGATGGAATTGATGGTTAAGTAACAAAATAACTAGATTAGTACTTATACAATGCGCAATATATGTCCCTATTGTTATATAAATCTAATGCAGGATTGACCAGTAAATGACCTGTGACCTCATACATGTGACCTTTCACATTAACAATAAATTTCTGACGTCATAACTGCAGGGCTGTCAACTCTCACGCATTGGGTGTGAGTCTCACACATTCGCTCACTTTCTCATGCCAAGGTAGCATTATCTCACGCCTAGGTACTTCTGGGCCTCAAGGAAGAACAGATGATTAATTGTGTTTTCAACTGATTGAGTGTCCCAGGTTAAAGAAGAAATAAAACAAACAAAATAAATCTCAAGCAAAGAGCTGTCAAATGAGTAAAATCTCACGCATTATAAAAAATAATTTGATGTCACTACCCCCTCCCCCCCCCCCCACTTTTTAAAATCTTGAGCACCATGACTCAAATAATCATGGGTCAAACTGAACATTGTAGTCGGCAAATAATAATTCCGTCCCGGTACGCCTCTGTTCAACAGTGTTTCACGCCAAGAAATTCCAAAAAGGTGACAGACCTGTAACCGTAATCCAATTTAGGTTATTATTATGATTTGATGAATCCAACTGTGTGAAAATATTGGATCCAAAACATAATAATGATTAAGTTGGATGCTTTATGCCCAATATATTTATTGGTCTCGCTATGAGTTTTAAAATATTGGACTCGACTTTGTCTCGACCAATATTTTTAAAACTCATAGCTAAGGTGTTGAAGAGGAAATGATGTTGCATTTGTCACACCCACACAGCAGGTGCTCATTTCACAGTCTCCTTCTCAAACTCGTTCCGGGGGAACAATTAGAGCAATTCATAATACACAAGATATTGGAAAGATATATCTTTGGATGGTCATTGAAATTTTTCCCGTGGCTGTCATTTATGCATGTGGAGACTTGTGTTAAAAACCTTTCTCATACATATTTCTTGTGTTTGTGACACCAACAAACTAACATTAACTTGTACTGAAATCAATTTAAATTGGGTAAATGTAATATGTGCCCATTTAACAGTGCAGTACTGAATGCTGAGAATTCCATAGAATTGGGTGAGATCGACATTTTCATGAAATGGAACATTCCTTTAAGACATTGCTCCATTTCATTATTGAATTATGAAATAACCCATTTTGTTAGATCGAACCACATTTGCAGTTCTCTTCAAAGCATGCACATAACCTAATATTAATGATAAAATATGCAGTCTTGGTAACATTTCCACTCAACAGATCTTAAGCTGATCAAATCAAGTGGGCGAGATGTGAGCAGACAGCAGGGTTGTTGCTACAGTGGGCAGCAGAGCCCAACACTCTATTCTAAATTTGACATTTTTCACAAAAGAATATGAGTCAGCAACTTATAATGAACAATTAAGGGCTGGGGTATGAGCGTTTGGACAGTATTTATTTTGGGACATTAGAGCACATCAGACATATCGAATTGCATTCTGAATACGAAGAATGTCATTCTGATATCAAATAATTTTGATTTTTGAAATTAGCAATTTAATACACATTTTATGGCAAATCATTAAAATTGATATTTTTGATATTTAACACTACTTGAAGTAAACTTTATAAATCTGATGATTTATACTTAAAGTGTATGTAGGTGGGATAAAAAGCCGACGATCAATTGAAAATTTTGACCTTTTCGTATTGAAGATATGGATTTTTCCCAAAACACCAAACAAAAATAAGGTCTTTTTGGGAAAAAATCCATATCTTCAATATGAAAGGTCAAAATTTTCAATTAACCATCAGCTTTTCCTCCTGCTACATACACTTTAAGAATATATCATTAGATTTATATAATTTACTTCGAGGACTGTTATATATCAAAATTTGAAAAATATCAAATTTTTATAATTTGTCATAAAATTTGTATTATATTGTGATTTTCAAAAAATGAAAATTATTTCATATCAGAAAGACATGCTTCGTATTCAGAATGCAATTCGATAGGTCTGAGGTGCTCTCATGTCCCACAAAAAATACTGTCGAAACGCAATAAACGCTCATTTTAGATCCCTTAACTGGCCAATTAAATGGCTTATTCTATTGGTGCAAGTAACAACAAATCTCATTGGTCAGATAAGCTGCTATAAATTGCAAATGAAAACCCACATGTAATTAGATAGGCTTTCACGACGGGATTCCATAACAATTGATTTTTATTCGGGTGCGCCATCGGATATCACAGTACCAGTGCAGCCGGTTAATGTGTGAAAACTACAGTACTGGTGCAGCCAGTCACTGTGTGAAAAACCCACATAACAGATAGAAAGAAGTCTGTTAACATCTACTTACATTATCAGTTTTGTCACAAATGATCTTTGCATAGCATTCATTTTCGTCCCTGCCGGCTACTGTGTACTCCAGAGGTTGGAAGTAGCTGTGGTAAAAAAAAAAAAAACAAAACCCATTAGTTAACCTGAAAATAAAAGCTTTTCTACCAGGACTCAAGATTTTTATTCACCATTTCCTATTAGGCCTGAAATAATTATTGCCTATAGCCAATTTATTTTCAGCCTTGTTCAAAATATCTACTCTTCCATTATTTGTTATGTTAAAACATCATGTAGATTCATTTTTTTGTTAAAATTTTTGTTAAAATTCTCACGATTCTCTGGTATCCTGGACCCTCATATTGATATACCACACCCATGCAAATCATTTGTAGTCCCTACTCCTAACTGGTTACATTACCTCTAAGTTATCCTGTCCATATTTCCTGTTGGCATCCTCTTCTGCCAGCCCACATGCTCCATATTCCAGTGGAGTGAACACTGTAGTGGGTACATTATCATAATCACACTGTTTGTTGCTGCCTCCGTAGAGTCTACGTGCAAGAAAACGTCCAGCTTGAATTGCTACTGGGGTTAACTCTAAGTTGCCTTCAAGAATATCACCTACTGCATAGATATGGGGAATGTTGGTCTGCTCGTTCACCACTGGTATCTTACCAGTCCTAAGAGGAGAAATTAAAATCAGGTCAATCAATCTGTTATGACAAGTGTGTAAGCTTATGACAGTTAAAGTCTTGGGGCCACAATTTCCAAACATCTGTGAGCAAAAAAATGGGCTAAATGTTACTTTTTGCTTCACAACATTCACACAAGATGATGCTATTACAAGAGTGTCATTGACTATGAAGTTAGCATAATGCCATAATCATGATAATGTAATCAGCACATCTTTCTTCATCTGGATGCACAAGGAAGATACATGTGTAACTTCATATAGATCAATAAATTATTTATCTATAAATATAGATCAATAAATTGTATATCGATTATTTGGTTTATTGAAAAGTTGCCATGTTTTATTCTGCACTTTCAATGATTGAGGTTGCAAAACACTGTGCACAACACTGCAAAAAGCCTATATGTGATATGACCAAGCAAATTTAGTCAGTTACCATATTGAATTATCTCATCATCAGCAGTAGTTAAAATAACACATTCCAAATTTTGCTGAAATAACATTCATTTGGTTCTATATTGCTGTGATTACTGCATATACCGACCAATAAGGCCGGCGTCGACAGGTCCTCTGTCGGAATCCTTTCGACAAAGTGAATTATGTCCACATATCGACAGAACTTCGTCCATGGCGACATAGTGCTAAGGCAATGGCCCAGTAAAACTTTGTCAGGCAAGCTCATTTTCACTCAAAATATTGGCCATTTCCAATGTATTTTCAACAAAATGCAATGCCAAATCTTATCTTTTACCTACTATTTCGCCAATTTTTCATGTTATTTGCCTTCAGGGGTCATACTTTTGGCAGTATTTTGCCTTGTTTTCCGGTGTAAATTGTACACTTTATCGCTACATGCTCGATATGAAGACGGCCATCTTGGAAATTTGCTGAAATTGCCGATGGTGTTTCTAGATATATTTAGGTTAAATTTTTTAAAATATTCCTAAAATCATGAAAAAAAAGTCCTGGTATTTTTTCGGAACCCAAATATATGTCGACGTCAAGGCACGAAATATGTCGACATCAAAAACGGTGCCAACGCCGGCCCTACCGACCAATATCAGACAAATATAAACTATCCCCAACTGCATCCCGTTGTATTTATCTAACAGACAGCCACATTTACAACCTATCAACATCCAGTTTATAGTAGTCTCATATTAATCCATACAGTGTTCCTGGCGATATGAACATATAGCTTGAAATAGATTTCCCCCAATATCTGACTTATTGTGCTTGACCACATTACTTTCTTTATCAACACTTTCAGATAAAATGTATAAGACTTACTTTTGGTTAACCATGACCCCTATTTTATCCAGACCGATGCCTTGTGTACAAGCATCTCTTCCAATAGCCATGAGTACCTGAAAACAAAGACAATAGAGAGAATCAGTTGTCTTGATCCATCTTGATACTTCTCTTAATACCAGAAAAATACAGTACTCAATTTTTGGAATTAAAAATATCTTGGGAATTAAAATGTAGATAAATCCTAATCCTTTAGTTAGTTCTAACTGGCAATGAAAGTCAAATTTTTATATTTTGTAATATGAGGGAAAATTTGAAGTCAATCCGCCTATCTTTTCATACAGAATCTGGAAGTACAGACGTACGCAAGGACATTGCAAAAACAGAATTCTCGTGATGAAGGCTTAGAAAATACACAAGGTAGCTAGATGACAATGCAAGATTAGTGGATGTGTTTGCAGTTATAAAAATAATTTGTTTGCGGAAAAAGTGATTTGTTTGCGGAAGTACTACAATGTGATTGAGGCAAACACTGCATAATGAATAATAATTTCAATCACTTCCATTAACTGGTACAACCCAACACAAACTGTGGTTGAGTAAATAAGCACTCATTGATCACAATAATATAAACCACACAATGATTTAAAGAAAGGCGACCTGATATATTTGGAAAATCAAATTCTTTAAAACTTACAGAGAACATAAAATGTCATCCGGCCTTTTCAAGGACTCATGCAAAAAGAACATGTAAATGTTTTTTGTAAATGTGACTAATTCCTTATAGAATTACCGACATTTATACAGTGTGATATTGGTAGTCTACAGTGGTTTTATTAATGATAATCATCATGATCATGTAATATATTGATTTCAAGTGAAAGACCCTATTTTTCTCAGTACCATATTGAAATTATAAGCCAACACAGTGAATTTCTGAAGATATCATCAAAAAAACTGTCTAATTAGTCTCAAACGTGGTATACCACAGCCAGGGGCTTATAGGCAGGATTTGAAGGTTTGGGTGTGTAAAACTGGGGGTGTAAATTTAAGATATGTGTACAAAGTATAGGCCATGTGGGCAAAAACTGGGTGTGTATTACAAATTTGGGTGTGTAAAACACTCCCTACACGGCTGGCTGCCTAATAAGCCCTTGACCACAGCCAAGACTAATTTGTCAGTTTTTTATGATTTCTTCAGAAATATACCTGTTTGGAACACCTAATTTCAATATGTTAATGAGACAAATATGAGCTTTCACCTGATACCAAAATCTGCATTTAGATGTGGTAAAGTGGGGGGGTGAGGTTGTCAATCACGTTACCCACCTTTAAGAACCTCCCATAATCCACTGCAAATGTGTTATCACTAGGGTTTAACTGCAACTGGAGCTAACACTTATTAATTTACACTCCCTTTTGAAAATTTTAGTGTTTTGGCACTGTTATGGACTCAAAATTGCCCAGAGGTCTTACTGAATGACCCCCATTTTTAGGGGCTTCTTACCCAATGACCCCCCACACACATTTTGGTATCAAAATCTTTCATTGAAAGACCCCTACTTTTGAACCGCTGTTCATATCCCACTTCCCCGCCACCAAGTGGAATGCCCATGAGATCAAATATACCCGAAACAAAATCCCATTTAAGGCAAACACTGCCCGAAGTCCCATTTCGTCACACGCCTTAGGTGCCATTAATTTGGTTGAATTGTGCGCATTATAAATCCACATTACTATTATTTTCTTATTCAGTGTAGAATTCTGAAAACTTACTGTATTGCAGTCAAATGTCTCCTCCTTATCACTACCTGTGTGTTTGTAGTACACTCGTAGCTTGCCAGGTTGACCATCTTCCAATCTTTCAATCTGAAAGGAATTGAAAAATATTCACACATGCTGAGTAAAAGAACTTATATTGTTTGTCTGAAATGTATGGCAATATCAAATGAGCTCCACCAAGCCGTATGTAAAATGATGGTCACTGAAAAATCATGCCTTCCCAGCATTTCACAAAAACAAAATTCTCAGAAGTTTTCCCTGATATTTTCCTGACAAATTTCCAAAATTCCATGAGAAATATTTCCAATTTACCAAGGTTGGGAAGACAAAAGTTGGCTATAATAGAGTAAATGATAATACTGTTAAAATACACAGGTTACTTGTTTGTCCATGAAAATAATGGCCTCCCTGTACCCCTTATAGTTATTCTTTCCTCACCAATCACCATATGTGACTATCCACCATGAACCAAGTGATAAAAATGATTGCCCTCTTAGGCCACTCAAATTCCTCGAGTTTTCCCTCATAATTTTCCCTGAGTGGCTGGGAACCCTGAAAGACTAGTACTCAGGAAACTAATTTTGCTACCGCAGTTGGTAAAATGTTTTTTGCCAAGTTGAAAAACCATGGTTAAAACCATGCTTTTTCCACTTACGACGAAAAACTTACAAACCCTGTACTGAATCGTTTTGTGAATGTACTCTCAATCATCTGGGAATTGTAAAACAAGAGATTAAATTCAATCTAGTCAACCAGATTATTCCAACATACCTTAGAGCAACCAATGTTGCGGTCAGTAACACTGACCTTCAGTGAAAGTCAATGGTACTGACCTGGTACTGACTGCAACTGTACTCTTTTGACTTTCTCATGGGGTATAGCAGTTCTTGGAATAAAAAAAATGAATTAAAAAATGATTTAAGTAACAAAAAATCCGATTTAATTTTAAAAATCAAAAATATATCAACAACCCTGGTTAGGGGAACTTACATGTATAAGTTGTGGATCCTATAGTTTAGTAAAGTAGTGATGAACATGCCTCCTTTTCTCTCCCTCCAACAAGTGTGAAGGCTGATTAATTAACTGTTATTTGTAATGTATAAATTATAACTCAGGGATGTAGATTATCATATCCATAACTGAAAAAATCCACCTTGCCCTAATTCAACTGTTATTTGTAATGCATAAATTATAACTCGGGATGTAAGTGGATTATCATAATCCATAACTGAAGAAAATCAAACTGGCCATACACAGCATTCAAGATCTTGGTACCATTTGACAGCCAAAAGTGTGTAAAAATATTTAGTGGTGAAAACAGTGATAAAGTTTATGTTTCATATTTAGGGTAAAATTATGTGTAGATTCATTTTGTAGGATAAAAACCAGGCATCTCATGTGTTCTTTGAGAAAAAAAAAATTGATTTTGGGTCTCTTTTTGCCGAAAAATTTGCATTTTTTGATGACAATTTTTTCACAGCAGATTTCAAATATCTATTGTACCTATTAAACCATTACATATTGTTTACCTTTTAATTATTAGACAATAGTATGTTCATTCCATTTAAACAATCACTTATAAGTATAACTTGTTTAAGATTTTCTTAATGTTTACCCAAAATTTGGAGTCCCAGTGACGTTGGTTGCTCCATGGTATGTTGGAATAATCTGGTTGACTATTGGTTCAGTCCATGTCAAAACAGACTGAGTGTACACCCACCCTCTTGGATTATGCTCTCCTTTGGCTCAGGGGTACCTTTCATGGACCCCTAGGTGAGGTCACAAGAAAAAAATTCCACTTCAATTTCGTTTGCGAATGGTGGGCCATCTAAGTTTGGCGACCTTGACCAAAATTGGGAATTTAAGGTGTCCAAATGACAAAGCGCTCTCTTTGAGAGGCATTTTCTTCTTAATTAAATCAGTTGTGACCCTCTTTTTGAGCGTGGTCACTCACTGGCTGTGTCTGAAATGCCTAATGCCAAAAAAGATTGATTTCGGAATTTCGTTGGGATTTCAGAGGGGGTCAAAATCAGCACTTCATACTGTTCAATCAAATTATCTTTGATTTTGAAGGACCCATGATAATGCCACAGTGCACTTATAGATCCTAATTATGTTCAGAATGGATTAACCATGTGCCAATGTCTATGAGCAATTCAAAAAAAGAGAAATTTCTAGACCCCCTACAGAATTTTAGGCCCCCCTAAAGTGGTTCAGCCTTAAAATCGGCAAATTTTGACACCTAATAACTTTAGGTGTACACCAGATATGAATTTCTAGTCTTTTGCATCTGAAAGAATGTAGTCTAATGTTACTAGGAACATAAGATTTGTTTTGTATTTTTGTGTTTTGATACTTTCAAAAGGTCGTTGACCTATGAACATTTTTCGTCATAGCGCCTCCTGAAAGGTCTGACACATAACAAACTATACATTTTTGGAATCCTCATGACCATACGAGTAATTTGATATATTACTTGACATAATTGGGAGCATTCTGAAAATTTGACCCCCATAACCTGTACTTTGCATGTGCATCGTTGCCAGGAAGTGCATTTTTGACCCCCTTAAAAATCCATACAGAGGATTAGAAAGTAGTTTTCTCTTATTACTTGACTCAAGAGCAACTTGAAATATCAGGATAAATAATACAAATGGCTATAAAGTGATCAAAAATATAAAAAAATATCATACTAAAATTGGCATTTTGTACCGTATCCTGTATGCATGGTATGTTAGGCAAAACTGACTATTTTTGAAAGCGTCAACTTAATACTAAAACACAAAAAATACAAAACAAATCTTATGTTCCTAGTAACATTAAACTACATTCTTTCAGATGCAAAAGACTAGAAATTCATATCTGGTGTACACCTAAAGTTATTAGGGGTCAAAATTTGCCGACTTTAAGTGCCATTTGTGGCTGAACCACTTTAGGGGTGGCCTAAAATTCTGTAGGGGTCTAGAAATTTCTCTTTTTTGAATTGCTCATAGACATTGGCATATGGTTAATCCATTCTGAACATAATTAGGACCTATAAGTGCACTGTGACATTATCATGGGTCCTTCAAAATCAAGATAATTTGATTGAACAGTACGAAGTGCTGATTTTGACCCCCTCTGAAATCCCAACGAAATTCAAATCTATCTTTTTTGGCATTAGGTATTTCAGACACAGCCAGTGAGTGACCACATTCAAAAGAGGATCACAACTGATTCAATTAAGAAGAAAGTGCCCCTCAAAGAGAGCACTTTGTCATTTGGACCCTTAAATTCACAATTTTGGTCGAGGTCGCCAAACTTTGATTGCCCACCATTCGCAAAGCGAAATGGAATTTGAATTTTTTCTTGTGACCTCACCTAGGGATCCATGAAAGGTACCCCTGAGCCAAAGGAGAGCAAAATCCAAGAGGGTGGGTGTACACTCAATCTGTTTCGACATGGACTGACCCTATTGAATTTAATCTCTTGTCCTGTGCTAAATCATACATAATGACAATTTCTGTGTCAAGAATCCTCACCTTAGTAGGGACTGCTTTCCTGATGAAATTCACATTATGTTTCTCCATGTAATCGCCCACTTTATCTGCCATCTCCTGATCAAAGCCTCTCAATAAGATGGATCGCACCATGACAGAGGCATCCAGCCCTACACCGGCTAGAAACCCAGCACACTCTAGAGACACATAGGAAGCACCAATGCACAACACTTTACCTGGGCAGTAGTTGAGGGAGAACAGGTCATCACTGTAAGGGGAACAAAATCATGACAAATGCAAATTCAATTCATGGTCCTTTAGTACAGAGAATTATCTTTTAACCTTTCACTTTCACAATAAGCTCATCAAATTTAGGAATTTTCGTCTCGGACTACAATTCCACCAGCGGTCAAATGATCACAGAATAACAACCCATTGTGCTTTGAAGGCTGGTGGATGACAGCCACAAGCTACAGAGCTCCCACCAACAGTTGTGATAAAGTCAACTTTTCTTCTTGTTAGCTTTCCACATGTTTCGGAACCCCAAGATTTGATTGATGAGTGTGACTTGGGTCTACTTTCTTGACATACAATTACAATCCTCATATTGCAGGTGAAAGTAGCGATGCCAAAGTCAATCAAACCTCTGGTTCCCAAAATTTGATGTGCAACTTGCTTTGCTTGACATACAATCATCAAAATGTTATGAAGTCCAATAGTTGTGAATTTGAGAATAAAAAATCAGTATGAAGCTATGCTCATTGATCTGATCTGATCTGATTGTCACATTTGGTGAAGTTAAGGGGGTACTACACCCCTGCCCAATTTTGAGCTTATTTTTGCATTTTTCTCAAAAATTATAGCACATTGGTGACAAGTAAGATATGTATATTATAGGGGCAAGGACTACAGCTACTGCACTGAAAATGCAGCAACTCAAGGCAAGTAGTTATTGATTTATTGATCAAATAGTGGTTTTCCTCATTTTTGACTGTAACTCCACAACTGTTGTCTGTGCTGAAATAAAATTTTCAGTGCAGTAGTTGTAGTCCTTGCCCCTATAATATACATATCTTACTTGTCATCAATGCGCTATCATTTTTGAGAAAAATGCAAAAATAGGCACAAAATTTTGCAGGGGTATAGTACCCCCTTAAACCAGCGATAGCTGTGAATTAATGTGCAGCTGCATGATATTACAGTCATTCAATAAATAAATCAATTGCATTATCATGATCAATCTAGAGCTACATGTACATAAGATCCTACTAGACAAAGTGGAATTACCTTACCCTTAACTTTCACTTGATTTATCCAGGGAAAATGAGAAAAAAGGAGAGAGTTTGATGTCCACTTCAAAGGGATTATGTGTGTTGGCAACTTGCCATATACTACAATAACAGATATCACAGTTGACATGTTATAGTTAATTAGATTTAAATTGGCCGAGTACCAACTGTTAACTCAGTGGTTAAACCCTGGACTGGTGGACTGGAAATCCAGCGACCGGGGTTCAATCCTCGCTGAGTCCGGATTTTTTCTTTCTCAAAAATTTCATAAGCCAGTTTGCTCGAGCCCCAAAATCAGCTAGATTTAGAACACAAATACATCCCCCAAATCAAATTTGATTTTCGATAAAATGTGACCAATGTTTAACATGGCAAGTAATAAAATTTGACGCTATTTGACCATAAGCTTAAATGGTGCTACTGACAATCATAATGCATCCCTGTGAATGTATGGATATCACCTTTGTGCAAATCCTGTTGTAGAATTAATTTTGGTAATTGTAGGTCCTTTATTTATTGGAGTGAGAGGGTGATGGGAGTGTGAGTGGGGGTGAGTGTGTGGTATAGGTGTGTACAGGCGAGTGATGGTTGGTTGTATGAGTGATCAATGAAGTTTATTTGCATTTGAAGTGTCTTTGTTTAAAAATATTGTCAAATTATATATATATTATTTATTGTTTAACTTATGTACTTTGCCTGTACAATGTATGTATGAAACACATTTTTCTAATAAACCTTGAATGAAATAAATTAATGAATTGTGAAAGGCAATGTCTTCAACTATCAAATCATCATTATTGAATTTACAGTAAAATGCATAAAACTAACTTAATTGAAAATGGTCAGAAACCACTTTAATACTTGTATTTTAACCATTTACTTAATGTGTGGACACTCCTGCTTTTATCACTAAGTGCACAATGATTCAGCTTAGCAGCTGTATACCAAAATTGCTTTAGGTTCATTTATGTATCTTTTAACATTATATTGCATCCTTAAGGGATCCGGAATGAGCGTTTCGACAGTATTTTTTGTGGGACATGAGAACACATCAGACATATCAAATTGCATTCTGAATACGGAGAATCTTTCTGATATCAAATAATTTTCATTTTTTGAAATTCACGATATAATACAAATTTTATGAAAAATTATAAAAATTTGATATATTTCACATTTTTGATATATAACAGTCCTCGAAGTAACATTTTTTAATCTAATGATATATTCTTAAAATGTATGTAGCAGGGAGGAAAAGCCGACGGTCAATTGAAAATTTTGACCTTTCATATTGAAGATATGGATTTTCCCCCAAAAGACCTAATTTTTTTGGTGTTTTGGGGAAAAAAATCCATATCTTCAATACGAAAGGTCAAAATTTTCAATTGATCGTCGGCTTTTCATCCCACCTACATACACTTTAAGTACATATCATCAGATTTATAAAGTTTACTTCGAGTACTGTTAAATATCAAAAATATCAATTTTTAATCATTTGCCATAAAATGTGTATTACATTGCGAATTTCAAAAATCAAAATTATTTGATATCAGAAGGACATTCTTCGTATTCAGAATGCAATTCGATATGTTTGATGTGCTCTAATGTCCCACAATAAATACTGTCCAAACGTTCATACCACATCCCTTAACAATATAATATGGATCTTTTACCCTCTCGTGTCAGCCCTTTTGGGTTATCAAGATTAGTCCCTTGTGCAGTGTACAAAATTGCTTCATGTGATAATCTTTATGTTGCTAGCACTTTCATTTAAAATAGTCACTATGTAAACATATAAAGTATATAGCAAAATTACTTCACAAACTTGAGTGTTCCAAAGTGTATCTTGATATTCACTTGACGTTTACATAAACAAAATTGATCTTACTGTAATCACTCATAACAGGCAGTCTGCAAATATGGGTATGGGGTTTTTTTTTTACTTTCCTTCTTCCTCAGATATTACTGGCGAAAGTTGTGTTCAAAGTGGGGTTTAATTTACTGGCATATGAAGTAGATTGCAAAACAAGTCATTATTGGCAGGGTGTTAGCCAGGATCCAGAAACTGCTTGTCCAAAATTAATTTGTTAGTCAGGATCCAGATCCAATATCGATTATGCACAATGATCGATCACATTTATTTCAAAGTACACACTGAATTCAGGAGTTCTGCATAACTCCAATATTTTTATCTCCATTAAGGTGGTACGAAAGGCAAAATCAAGTTGCTCTGATTGAGATTAAAATAGACTTGTTGCAGAGAGATATGCAAAATAATCTTAATTCTAAAATTTGAGCCAAATCGGACAAACGGTTTTTGAGATATTGCTGTTGAAAGATTCTTTGTATTCTATTGTTTTTGCCAATATATTGATGAAGTTAATGAAGAAAATTGGCAAAATGTGCTCATTAATATTAATTTTGCCAATATTTTCCCAATATTTTATGAATAAACCTTCATACTATTTTTACCTTTAAGAATTTTGACCTGAAACTTTGCCAATGTGTCTCTATGACCTAAACCTTTAACATGTGATTTTCCCGCAAATCTAATTTGCATATTTGCATAATTAATTAGCCTTAAGTATAATGCTAATTAATTATGCAAATATGCAAATTAGATGGGCGGCAAAATCACATGGTAATGTTTTAGGCCATAGAAACACATTGGCAAAGTTTCATGTCAAAATCATATAAAATAAAAGTAGTATGAAGGTTTATTCATAAGATATTGGTATAATATTGGCAAACATGAATATTCATGAGCACATTTTGCCAATTTTCCTCATTAACTTCATCAATATATTGGCAAAAACAATAGAATACAAAGAAACTAAAAACATGCATATCTTGACAACCGTATGTCCGATTTCCTTCAAACAAAAACTATTTTGCTCAGTGTATTTAGCTTAACTTATTCAATCTATTCAAATGGTTCTAAATTCAGTTTGTTTTCCAGAAACATCGTTTCGAACCCCCTTAAGTTGATACATATACATGACAAACCACTAAATTGCCTTTAAAGAAAATAAGCATTTTAATTCATCTTACAAGCAAGCAACTAACTCCCTAAGCTTCAGCACATAAAGTATTAGTTCAGAATCAGATGAAAATTTAATTAAGGTGTGCCACCTTGACCTTGTTGACTCCAGAATCATGGCAATCCAATTGATTGAATAAGTCAATGCATGCGCATTAGAACCCAAATTTAAACTAGGTTAGCACACCATTACACTAAAAGACGCCCAAGGTATTTTAAATGATATATTATTTTCATAGACATATGATATTCATATGATGTGAATGGAGGAAAAAAAGGTGAAAATAAATCAAACTAAATTTTCTGCCCATCTTATGGACGTTTTGATGATTTTTCCACCTGTCTACTTTTGACTTTGGCCGTCCAAAACACGGGTGGACGAATCCCTGGCTAACAAATTGCTTATTGGAGAGAAATTTACAGGTAGAGTTTTAGTTAAGTCTCCTTTCAGCCATCTCATGAGAAGATGTCTGCTGTTAAACATGAAATGTTTGCAAGTACAAAATGTTCATGCTCTCAAATCTCCCGTTGGCCATTGAGAACTGCAAATGCTCTGGGCATGGTGTGTTCAACTAATAGAGGTTGTGCCTGAAATTATTGATTGGCTCTAAACAAAGGATTTGAACAGGTATCCTTCGCCTGAACATGGCGAAGTGCAGTCCATTCAATCAAATGTTGTCATCAACTTAATTGATCGTCAGCGTTGGCCACAGCCGGTATCGCGGAGCAAAATGCTACTCAATTTCGATCACTTTGCTACACAATTTAAGAAATGTGTAGCAATTATATGCCATAGACTTATACAGTGAAGTGTGCAAATGTAACAAAAATCAAGTAGTGCAAGCTGATAATGCTACGCTTAAAAAAAATGTCTTGTGTTCAACGCTGTTGATCGTAGTGCATTTGTTATGTGTGTGAGACAAACTGTCGCGGTAGAATGCAATCATGCTTTTGTTGAACGCATTTGAGTAGTCCGCCATATTAATGGTATGATACGACATATGCACAACCTCTGGAACTGATCTGGTCCATATTATTTATATAGCTCATTCTTAAACAGCTTTTATAATCTTGGGAATCTGAATGACTTATTCTCGTATCTGAGGCATGTTATATCTTGCAAGCGATATGTGCATACTACATATGAAGAGTTTTTTCCAAAAGGCATTAAGTCCAATAAGTGCATTGTGTCACATTTTTCTGGTATATTTTTACATTTTTAAAGTTTAAGGGGGTACTACACCCCTGCCCAATTTTGTGCCTATTTTTGCATTTTTCTCAAAAATTATAGCGCATTGGGGAAAAGTAAGATATGTATATTATAGGGGCAAGGACTACAACGACTGCACTGGAAAATTTATTTCAGCACAGACAACAGTTGTGGAGTTACAGTCAAAAATGAGGGAAAACCAATATTTGATCAATAAATCAATAACTACTTGCTTTGAGTAGCTGAATTTTCAGTACAGTAGTTGTAGCCCTTGCCCCTATAATACATATCTTACTTGTCACCGATGGGCTGTATTTTTTGAGAAAAATGCAAAAATAGGCACAAAATTTGCCAGGGGTGTAGTACCCCCTTAAATGACATTTAACAATTGGAATGGATATGTTTGTAACTCTAGCTTATTCTCTAACTATTTTCAATATCATTTTGTCCCCTAAAATTCTCCAATGCCAGGCCTTTTGTAACAAAAATAAAAATTTCTTTTATATTTGTTGTTTTCTTCTTCACACGTGGGAGGTTTTAGATTTGCAATTATATTATTTAAAGAAACCAAAAAAAAAATATAACTATTCTACTGCTCTAATGTTATTAGATTGGCAAGGTTACTGCTACTCTTAGGAATATTTTCAAATAAAAAATTCAACTAAGCAGCCTTTGGACTTAATGCCTTTTGGAACCAAACTCTTCAATTATGACAAATATATGCAAAAATACATGTGTTGTGCAGCAGTAATCAAGCGTAATCGGTGCATTCCCTAACTTAATGCCCAGGAGTTAACTTGATAAAAATGGTCACAAAAGTAAACATAAATTACAGTCAACATAATTTTAGGGTTGATCCGCTTCAGAATGAGAATAATTGTATTGTTTTTATCGAATTCAAACTCAACTTTTGCAGTGTAAACGAACACGCAATTAGAAGTTCACTAGTAGGTATCCGAAGCATGAGCAAGTGATGGCGTAAAAGTCAAATTCCCAATTTGTTTTGAAGACGACCGACTGCCATGTGAACACCCCGTCAACAAATAATGTATGCTAATCCTTGGTTGCAATCTGAATTCGATGTTGCAATTGAATTGTGTAAAGGGGGGGGGGGGGTCATGGTTTAGAAAAGCAGTAAACTCGCCTCCTTTCTCTCACTGCCACCAAGTGGGAAGGCTGATCAATTCAACTGTTGTTAGAAATGTATTAATTATATTTCAGGGATGTAAATGGATAACAGATCCATTACTGAAAAATTGACCTTGCCATATTAGTGGCTGAGTGCTTACTTGTAGCAATCCGCATTTAAAGGCTCGTCTTAGGAATAGGTTCGTGCAGGTTCGGCAAGGTCCGTAAAACTGGTACAGTATAGGTTCACAGGCAACTCATACCATACATAATAATGTAGATACTATTATTTTCATGTGGAGCAACTCAGGTGTTCAGCTTCATTGTTCCAGTTAAAATAATGGTATCTACCATGTCATGTCAGGTGATAGATATATACAGCTGTGTCTCAAAATAATACTTCTATTCTCTAAATAAACACATCAAAAGAAATAAGTCCCCCTCTCAAAATTATGTCATAACATAGTAGAATAACATTTTGTACCAATAAAACTAACTGAGAAATAATTATATGACTGTTTGCTAAGTGTTGTGTGAAAATTAAAGATGTCAATGACTTCATGGCTGAATGAGCCCAAATTAAAGACAAAAACTGCCCGTTCCAAAAGTCACAAAGTAGGCCTATGCTTGTTAACTGCAAGGTGTATTGGGACAAGGAATGAGACTGACCATCTTACCACTCATTGTGCATCAAGATGGGGATTTGCATGGCTGAATGATCCAAGTATGTTCACTTGGTGAGGATTTTAAACTGCACTCAACCACAGTCCACATGGGTTTTGCATTAGTGACAAGCCATGAATCAACTTTTGTGACAAGCATAGGCCTACTTTGTGACTTTTGAAAAGGGCAGTTTTTGTCTTCAATATGGGCTTTTAGTAAACAGTGATATAATTATTTCAAATTTAGTTTTATTGGTACAAAACAAAACCTTACAATGCTATGAGCAAATATTGGGAAAGGACTTATTTTTGTTGATGGGTTTATGTGCTGACTGCATGTAGATAACAACAGATAAGTGCAAGCCCTGTCACAAATATTTCTTTATTCTTTTAACAAAATGTATCGATTTCGCTCAAAATACATCAAAATATTGTGCATGGTAAAGTGTGTACACAAATTACAAAAGGAATTGATTAAAGGATCCATGCTAATTTATGTCTTCTTTCATTAACGGTGTTCATGAATTTGTGGGAGCTAGGTCACCCATATTTCTTCACAGCAGGTATATCAGGATATCTTGGTCTCATTCCCATTTCTAGCATCTTACATACCTTGTTATTGCATATTCTTTCACACCAGGTATATCAGGATATCTTGGTCTCATTCCCATGGCTAGTAAAAATCTCTCGGCTGTTAATTTCTGCTTCTTCCCTCTTTTGTTTGTTGTCTGTACAGGCAAAAGAAAATAAATTGCAAATTGCAAATAAATTCACATTTACTTAGGATAGGAGCTGAAAGGTCAAAATTTTCAATTGATCGTCAGCTTTTCATCCCACCTACATACATCATCAGATTTATAAAGTTTACTTCGAGTACTGTTAAATATCAAAAATATCAAAAATATCAATCATTTGCCATAAAATGTGTTATTACATTGCAATTTCAAAAAATCAAAATTATTTGATATCAGAAGGACATTCTTCAGTATTCAGAATGCAATTCGATATGTCTGATGTGCTCTAATGTCCCACAATAAATACTGTCCAAACGTTCATACCCCATCCCTTAAGCCCATTCACTCATCCTGAATTACTTGCTTTTATCATGTGTAACAAATGTAGAGTGTGTGTAAATGTACTGTTATTTTGTTACTTTTGTATTTTGCAAGCAATTCAAATAAATATTATTATATTTGCTTTAACTTAAAGCAAATATGTCATTCTTCCTTTGCCATAATTAAAAATTGCAAATAGCGACTATCATTTAAATGCTTGAGTAAATCAATTGAAGCAACCTACATTTTAACTTTTCTAATTGCAGTAAAACTACAGTCCCTATGGAAAATTTCAGATTATATAACACTGCTCCATATTTAACTAATAAATCTGCTGATTAATTGTTTTGGAAGCTAAATTAGGTTATTAAAGCAAGCAAAGGCCTTTCCTTCAATGCAAGACTCACGTAAAACACTAAGTACACTTTTAGTGTTTTAGTGTACACTTGATGTCGTGTATATACAATAGTGGATATGTCAGGCCAATTCTTGAGTATGCTGATGTGGTGTGGCATTCTGGAATTTCAGCTAAACAAAGTAATGAATTAGAGGCCATTCAAAAACGTGCCTGCAGAACAATCCTGGGTCGGCACTATTTATTGTATAGTGATGCGCTTCAAATCTGCAAGTTTGACACCCTTTCTGATAGGAGAGAGGAGCACTGTCTTAGGTTGGTGGCGCTCTTGTAGCTGAAACCTAGTTTTAATTTCGCTTAAGATTTGAACCATTTTTTGATCCATTTTGTCAAGTATCTGGTATCTTTGCACTGAATTGGATCGACTTTCACATCTGTTTTTGTAAGTAATCTACATGCTGATAGTGACTTTGATTGGAAAATTTTCATCCGATTTGTGATTTTTGATAGACTATTGTATTTGTATCGTCTTCGATGTTATCATTGCATGCACAACTACACACAGAGAACATTGCAGAATTTGGCACCACATATTGCTATTTGAACTAAGTTCTTTGCACTTTGTATAGAGTCATCAGGCATGAGACAGAGGTTCAATCAAAAAAGTGGAAAAGCACCAAAAAGAAGGAAAATGAATGAATCTCCTATACTTTTGTACAGAGAAGAAAAACAAAAAAGGAGGAATTCCTCTAATCCGAGGAACAATCACATCCCTGAGTCATGAGACCTTTTCTCTACGGGAAAGACTCCTTGTTCAATATACGCAAAGGTGTGATAAACAAATCCATCAATACCATCAACTCATCTTTATGGAATAAGCTAAAGGAACTCAAGATCGCCAAAAAGACAAAGCGTGGCTGCCGAGGTGGAAAACATAAACAGAGACAAATTAAAGTTCAAATATCGACTAGGTTAGCAACCAAAAGCGTCATCGGAACGAATTCTGAATTTTCAAAAAAGATCAATCATCGTAATTTGCGCCAAGTTCCTGTTAACAACACAAAGGAGCCATGTGTACAGCGAACCAAATTTGCTTGTTGGAACTCTCGTTCTATAAAGAAGAAAACTACTCATGTGTGTGATTTGATAATTACGCAACGCCTTGATGTCCTAGCAATCATTGAATCATGGCAGACTGGAGACGCAAGAGATAATTTTGCCATTGCGGATGTTCTGGCAACTCTTCCTGGGTATGCCGTCTACTCTGCGCCCAGAATAGGCAGAAGAGGTGGTGGAATCTGTATAATCTATCGTAAGGAATTCGAAATCAAGATCAATGAAACGTGTGATTTCCAGTCTTTTGAATGCACTGACATTTTCTTGACGTCAACAAATCAAACGTCCTTTAGATTAGTCACTATATACCGCCCACCTCCTCCAAAAAGAAACCTGTCCCTTTATCGCAGTTTTTCAACAAGTTCTCATCTCTGTTTATCCTGGGAGATGCCTGATTGCAGGTGATTTTAACATCCATATGGATTTAATGCTGATGATCATGATGCACTAAGAATGCATAACATTCTGTTATCTGCTGGACTACAACAACACATATCCGGCAGTACCCACAAGAGTGGTCATACCCTGGATTTGATTATCTCGCGCATTTGTGAAGATCTTGTGGTCAATCCATTCATTGTTCATGGTCTCCGATCAGACCATTTCGCCATCAGATGTGATCTTAATGTTTTACGTCCCAAACCCTGCAAGCAGACAGTTAGATTCCGCAAATTCCGTGACATCAACCTTGCTGAACTACGAAATGACATTCTCTCCTCTGATCTGAATGAACAAGATGATTGCACAGGTGATCTTACGGGCTTAGTTGAGAGATACGACACTGTGCTACGCGAGCTGGTAAACAAACATGCTCCTGAAGTTGAACGTCGATTTCACTGCGCCCACATGCACCGTGGTACAATGATAGCCTCCGTAATGAAAAGCGGAAGAAGCGGTGCTTAGAACGGAAGATGGTGAAATCAGGTCTTCAGATCGATAAAGAGATTTTCAACGAACATTGTGAAAATTATCACAAGGCTTTGGAATGTGCAAAGAAAGATCATTATAAATCGAAGATCGGCGAATGTAATCAAAAGCAGCTGTTTCGAATTGCAGAAAAGTTATCTTCTGCCAAGCCAACAAAATCTCTTCCCTCGCATGACTCTTTGGATTCTCTGACTGACGATTTTCACCAGTTCTTTGACTCTAAGATTGAAAACATCCGCAACGATCTCGCAGAACTTGACCCACCACCAGTGTCAGTCGAAATAAATGATTCCTGTGACTCAAGATTTAATTCATTTGATCAAGTTGACAATGAATGCGTTCGCAAGATCATCATGGATTCTGCTAAGACTTCGTGTGCTCTGGACCCTATTCCAACGTGGGTCCTCATAAAGCCTGAAATATTCGATACTCTCCTTCCTGTTATCACTAGGATTGTTAATATGTCGCTCTTCCAAGGTGTAATTCAATCAAACCTGAAATGTGCTCTTGTGACTCCTCTGATCAAGAAGTCGAACTCCGATCCTGACATCCTCCAGAACTATCGCCCGATATCTAATCTGCCGTTTTTATTCAAGACCATTGAACGCGCAGCTAGCAAACAGATACAGAACTATGTCAGCAATAACAACTTGAACGCTAGTCATCAATCTGCTTACCGGAAGTATCACAGCACGGAGACAGCACTCGTCCGAGTTAACAATGACATTTTGAGAGCTGTTGACAACCATCACCATGTCATTCTCGTGCTGTTGGATCTTTCGGCGGCGTTCGATACGCTTTCGACCATCAAGCTCTACTTCAGCGCCTTCACGACCGATTTGGCATCGATGGAACTGCATTCCACTGGATGACGCCATATTTCCATGGACGCCAACAGTGTGTTGTTGTCAACGGTGTGCGTTCTGCTTGGAAGCGTGTACTGTGGGGTGCCCCACAAGGATCTGTCTTTGGACCGATGGCTTTTTCCTACTATTCCGCCCTGTTGATGACATAATCAAGTCACACGGTCTTGAGTGCATGATATACGCGGATGACACACAGATATATTTCTCCTTCAAAGATCAAGAAATTGACACTGCTGTCTCTCGCATTGAGAAGTGTATATCTGATGTGAGGAGTTGGATGATTAAGAACAAGCTGATGCTTAACGACAGTAAGACGGAGATCTTACATCTGACTTCGCACTTTACTTCCACACCAGCAGCCCCAGCTGTTCACGTTGGCGGTGTTGCAGTTGAACCATCTACTTCTGCCCGTGATCTGGGTGTGTTGTCATCGACGAGCACGTCACTATGAGCCAACAAGTGAGCAGTATCTGCCGCAGTGCGTCTTTCGCACTGTACAATATTGGCCAGCTCAGAATATATCTGGACCAAGCATCAACAGAAAAACTTGTGCATGCATTTGTAAGTTCAAGACTGGACTCCTGCAACAGCCTGCTGTATGGGCTTCCTAAAAACGAGATCGACCGCCTACAGTGAGTCCAGAATGCAGCCGCTAAGCTCGTCACCGGCGTCAAGGGCCGTGTTCATATGAAACCCATTCTCCGCCAGCTGCACTGACTGCCCATTTGGAAGAGAATTCCTGCATGGTTATTTATCTGGTTTCTTTATTGTATTTTTCATGCGTATATTCATCTCTTTTAAGAGTTAACTAATTTCTGTACATACATTTGGTCTTTTAACTAGTATTTTATTCACGTCTTGTAATATATATTGTTGTATAATTTAAGTTGTATTAAGTTGTAAGTTAAGTATTTTAGTATATTCTCTGTAAAGCGCCTTGAGGTGTTTCGTAAGGCGCTATATAAATGCAGTTTTGTTGTTGTTGTGTTGAAGGGCTTACCAAAACCAATCGCAGAAGTTCTCTTATCCCTCCTACCAGGAAAGAGTGTCATGGCCGTTCTTTTATGTAATAGTAGTAATTTATCTCAGTTTCGGACCAGGACTAACCGTTTCAGAAATAGTCCTCTTCCTTTTTGTTGATCTCCTTAATAAATAGTTTGTGCTTTTGCTTTGCCACGCAGAGTTCTTCTGCATAAAAACTATACTTTCCATGTCATTTTATACATGTTAAAAAGTGCAATATATCATAATGTGATTTTAGTGACTTTTATACTCAATTTTCTAAATGTTAATTCAAATTGTATATTTTTGTGTGTTTTATATCTTGTGCAATTCTTCCTTAAACATTTAATTCTTATTGTTCTTATGTGTATTTTTATATTTTAATTTATTATGTAAAATGTCCAGAATTGATAAAATCATGAAATATTAGCCCAACGAAAACATCTCACTATACTGTAGCTCACTTTAAATGTATTATGCAATATACCATCTGATGATCTTTGATGACATTTAAAGTTGTTTACATTTCCAGTACTTATTCATTGGTGCACTACCTTTGTGCTCTTTTTAACATTTCCAAAAAAATGGCAGCTGCATATGGTGTCCATAAATGATTAAATAATAAGCAATAAAATATCAAGGCGGGGAGAACAACAGCCAAAAGGTTTTTCTTGGTTGGAAAGTCAGCTGAACCAGTTATGCTCTTCACTATGATTTTATGGGTGGGAGGGAGGAGGAAGAGAGGAGAAGAGGAGGGAGTGAGGGGACGGAGTGAGGGGACAGAGAGAGGGGAAGGCGAGGAATGTTTACAAATGTAGTTCCCCTCAATTGAATTGTTGATGACCTACACAACTGACCTGACTAACTTTCAACTTCATAAAAATCATAAAATAAGCCTGCAAAAACAATTTTGTAGCTGTGTGACACGGTCTGCTGAATGGGGGCCAAAGGAGGCATGTTTGATAATTGAGTTACTATAACTATTACCTTATACAAACTTCAGGCTATCATATACTGAAAACTTCAAAGGTCTAGCATACTTGGTTCTCCAGTTCTGTGATGTCTATTTATGTAAGTATTAGGCTTGTTATCGTTTCATTTTTCTTTGGCGACATGTTGCCAAATCTTGGAATCAGACATCAAATCTTTGTCGACAAACAAGTGAAAAATATTGTCTTTATAAAGCTTCAGAATTTAGCACTCAATGCGTTTATTCATTCATCCATGATGGCCAATGATGATGATTGGTAGGCCTAATACTCGTCCCAGTGAATATATATTAATTTGCTTCCCTTTGTAGTCACTCTGACGAGATTGTGAAGCTCTTGTTGGTATTTTTTACTACTTTTTACCAGAAGCTACTAGTCATGCATGATTTATTATTGATAACTATTTTGTCGACAGTGATAGTCTCTTATCGACTGTCAGAAAAATCTCAAAAAATCTCATTGTCAACAATTTTGGCGATAGTAGGAATGTCGATAACAAGCCCAGCAAGTATTGTTTATTTTTTGGACCAGATCGTGTCATATGTGATGTGATCAAGCAAAATCAGTCGGAAGTCAGCAATATTGATTTTGAGATATAACCAAACAAAATGAAGTATTTCCTTTTGTTTTGGAAACTTTTTAACTGCTCACATCTTTTGAACTGGTTGTCCAAATTCAATAGGGATTTCTGCAAAATGTAGCGTTGCAAATGCTGTTTACAATACTATAAGAAACTGAAAATTGAAAATGTCTGACTTCAGACTGATTTTGCTTGATCACACCACATATGTGATGCGATCAAGCAAAATCAGTCGGAACTCGGAAATATTAAATTTTCAGTTTCTTATAGGATAGTAAAAAGCATTTACAAAGCTGGATTTTGCAGAAAACCCCATTGAAATTGTACAACCAGTTCCAAAGATATGAGCAATTGATGAGTTCCCAAAACAAAAGGAAACAAAGGGGAATAGATCCTTTGTTTGGCTATATCTCAGAATCAATATTGCCGAGTTCCGACTGATTTTGCTTGATCGCGTCACATATTATGATGAGTCATTGACTAAGACAAGACTCTTTCTTCATTGTTCATCTTCACTCACCTCGATAGTGTGTGCATCTAAAAACTCGGCAAACCCATTCACATATGTAACATTTTTATCTTTGAGTGCTACACGGTAGCCCCAGTTTAGAGAACCTATATGGCTTTGCACGCCTTCTGTTAGAGCGTCCCATTTATGTTGAACTGTTGAGGAGAAAAAAATTATATATTTATACATACAGGTTCTTCATGGTACAGACCACCATATTTATAAATGCTATGATGGTGTATTCATATTAGCAGTAAGCACCACATCAGTTTTATCCACAGGTATAAAGCTGTCATGACAGGATTTTAAATCACGATACCATTTTCTGAAATGAGGGATGCCTGGGAGGGATGAGACTTCCTGATTACCATAACCTTTTCAAAAGAGAATATTACTTAGGCCATCTTAATTAAATCCTGTGTCTCAAAGCTGCCGCGCGTGTTAGTAAAATTGTGCGCGTAGTCCTCTTTGAAAATCAAGAAATTCATTTTTTTATCTCTTTATTTTTTTTAAATAAAAAGGCAAAAATAAAACTCAAAATTCGAATTTGATGTCAAGTTTTCGATTTTTTTCGCAAACTTTGAACACAAAAATAATAAAAGAGAAGAATAATAGTTTGTAGCAGTGACTTTTTTGTCTGTTATTTCAACATTTGCAACATTGGATATTTTTTGCACAAAATGCTAAGTCCGAAATCCTGTACTGACCATTAAAAAATTAAAATTAAAAAAGTACAGTAAAAACACCGCATTCTACATTAGGTTTTCAATATCTCACAAGCTTTGAGACACAGGATTTAATTAAGATGGCCTTAGAAAAAAATATGTACAAATCAAGATTTCATTTCAGAATTCTCATTTATTTAGATGAAATACAAAATGTATCTTTCTGGTCTAAGTGGTCTCACATTACGAACCAATCATCTATGTGTGCATATTAGGCAGTTAATGTAATACATGATACATAAGGGCAATTCCATGTTAAAATGACATTTTTTCAAAAATATGAACTTTGCAATTGGCAATGATTGATGATATATTTTGATTATACACCCTTTAAAGTTAAGAAAAAGAAATTTTCAAATGAATATCAGCTGCAGTATTTTTTTTTTCATGATTTGAAGGATTTAATGTATTTTCCTACATTTTGTTAATAGCAGATAGTCAAAAGTAATTATTTTTTTTCTCATTAATATATGGAACAAAAACAATTCTTTTTTGTGATAGTATTGTTTGATACATAATTTGTCAAAATAAAAAATAAAAAATTAGGAAGCTGTGTTGGTAATGGTCAGGATGGCACGGCAAGTGGTATAATGTTAAGCATGTAACGCGAGTCACAAAAAGAACAACTTTTTAATGCAGTAAAAAATCTAAAGGGTTATAAATGTTCCCTTTCATTTTCCTCCTGGTTTGGGTCATAACTCGTAATTATTTCATAAGGTTTTTGGTTTGCTACAATTGTACCACCAGAGACAGACTATACAAAATGGTAACGCGAGTCACAATGTAACGCGAGTCACGATATTGTAACGCGAGTCACACATATTATACAGCTCTCTATACAGTAGGGCTAGAAAATAATCCATAAATAATCACTAAAACTTCTCCCTCCCACTTTTACCCTCCCCAGGACTCATAATTATTGTACATTTGTACATCACTTAACAAATTGCAGGACTGGAAATCGCTTTTGTCCCCATCTGTGAATTCAAATTTACAATTTGACTTTCCATTATAAACACCCATTATAAACACCCACTACCACCATTCCACCCCAGTTTCTCCACCTAACCCCAGAACAGAAGGTCATGGTTAAAGTTGAATTCCACAATATTAATTAAATAGAGCATGTTTAGAGCTTTCAAATTGGGCTGTGTTATCAAATAGTGAGTCACGCACTAATTTGGCCATTTTTAAAATACCAAACTCAAATGTACTTAATGTTTGCTTCTGTAGTATAGCTGCAGTAAAAGGTAATTACCTAGTGGTATCAACTTTTGTGTGCAGCTTCTTGTTTGAGGAGAAATATTGAAAAAGTAAAAGCTCAATTTGGAAGGGGTAATTTTAGTAACAACTAGAATTTCGCGGTTCTCGACCTGCGCGGTTCTCGACGCAAAGCGTCGGCCGCAATGCCTCCACCTTGGCGCCCATCATTTCAACCGCCGCAATTTCACTTGACCCCAAAATGACCTTAACATTATTTGCCTCACTAAGGTGGCCGTTCCCACCAAATTTCATGAACCTGCAGCAGTCTACGGTGATTTGACCCCAAATGACCTTGAATGACCCCAAAATGACCTTGACATTTTTGCCTTGTTTCAGTGGTCGTCCCCACAAAATTTCATGAACCTGCGACAATCTATGGCGATTTGACCTCGGATGACCTTGGATGACCCCAAAATGACCTTGACATTTTTTTCTTCCTAAAGTAGTCGTTCCCACCAAATTTCATGAACCTGCAACAATATATGGCGATTTGACCCTGGATGACCCCAAATGACCTTGCGATTACGCAAATTTTGCGCTGAAAAGAAAATCAGGTCAAGAACCTCTGGCTGTGCTACTATGCACCAAGTTTCATCACTGTAACTCGTACAGATCTCCAGATAATCTGTGGACTGTGCACAAGGTTATTTTGCTTGATATGCATAAATTATGCAAATTAGGTACCTAATTACCATATTTTGCGACGAAAACCTACTAAAATTTGGAGACCACCAATTGCCACCCCTCCACCAAATTGCATCACAATACGCCTTACCAGTTCCGAGAAATTGCACTCACAAGCTCGGACGGACGGACGGACGGACGGACGGACAGATGGACGGACGGACAACCAGGAAACATAATACCTCCGGTGGAGGCATAAAAATCACAACCACATTTTTGTCAATAAATGTTACATCGTTACATAGAGTTATTCACAAATTACAAGTTTACATGATTTGATGTAAAGAGAAGATGAATAAATCAAGTCTGAGGAATGTGTTCCACATTGATCAGTGGCAGCCTTTTATATTTTGCTACTATAGGGGCTGTGCAATAAGCAGACCTCCCCTCTCAGCCTGCCATAAATTGCTTGATCCTCTTCTCAGCCTGCCAAAAAATCCTTACCCCTCTTTGCACATATGGAAAAATTTTAGGAACCCATTTTGCAAACCTTAAATGGACTATATCAGTTTTGCATATATACACCAGGCACAAAAAGAAACTCGTCAGTTATAGTCACCCTTTGCTGATGTTCAACAACTTGATAATTTTGCATTATTCTGAAATATACATTTTGTTAGTTGGATTTTGCTTTCTCGTTTGACATCCTGTTCATGAAAATCGAGCAAGAATTGACCAAGATATGTGCCTCCAAACCCCAAAATGGAAAGTTGCAATTTTAATGATTCAATTGTGCCTGTTACACTGTGTGCTTTATTGATCGGCCCGTGGTGCTTGTGCACAACACAACGATGCATCCCATTGAAAATCGTTGAAATTGCAACTTTTAATTTTGGGGTTTGAGAGTTTGGAGGCGCATGTCATGGTAAATTCTTGTTTTTTTACGAACAGGGTGTCAAGTGAGAAAGCAAATTCCAATTAACAAAATGCATATTTCAGATATAATCCAAAATGATCAGGTTGTTGAACAGCAAGGATGACTATAACTGACAAGTTTCTTTTTGTGCCTGGTGTATATGAATGTTTCCATACAGTTTTTCAATGCATTTTATGTAATAAATGTATATGAAAATTGTATTCTTATTCAAATTGCCAGTTTTTTTAAATTTCCATCATTAGCCCCCATTACCACCACCCCACCCCACCACACCACCACCCCACCCCACCCAAGAGGAGAGGGTCCTTTTTATTGCTGAATTACAGTATTTTTTGTATAGTGCTAAAGTAAAACTGACCACAATGGAAATGAAATTGAGCGTGTTTAAAGCTTTCAAAGTGGGACCATGTAATCAAAATAGTGAGCGTAACGCGAGTCACGTAACGCGAGTCACACACCAATTTAGCGAAAGTTGGCCATTTTAAAAATACCAATCTCAAATATACTTGGTGTTTGTTTCTGTAATACAGCTGAGATATAAGGTAATTACTTAGTGGTAGTAACTTTTGTCTGCAGCTGTTTGTTTGAGGAGAAATATTGAACAAGTAAAAGCCTAATTTTGAAGGTGTAATTTTTCGTAACGCGAGTCACAATCACATTTTTTGCTATAAATGTTTCATCTAGTTATTTACAAAATTAAAGTTTATGTGATTTGATACATTGGGTCGGTAAGTACATGTGGAGAGAAGATGAATAAACCAACTCCTTGTTCAATTGTATTTATATGACATTGAATGTGCTGATTTTATCAAAAATGTAACGCGAGTAACATGGAATTGCCCATATATTCATTGCATAGGTAATCAGCAAATCATTGAAGCTGGTGATTTCATTGCATTTAATGGGGCAAACTGTAAAAGTGGACATTTCGCACAATTAAATTTTCACACACTTTTGAGCTGCTTCGCTTGTGTTTTTTTCCCTAAGCTTCCTTAAGGCCCGGTCACACTATGACGGACGATAAGCAACGAAAGGTGACGAACGTGAAAATCACAAAATGTTGATGGCAAAGCGACGACTAAAAGAGATTCGGTGACGAGTGGGAACGACCTTTAGCGACAACACGACGGCAAGGGACTAAAGGCTGCGGCAGGAAACGGAGACTAGCGACCAAATCCGGACGTTGTCTGGGAGATGAGTGACGAAGTCTCGACGGAGCCCGACAACAAGCAACGAGGTCAGACGGCTGGCAGCGGATTTGCTTGCGGCAAGAAACGGCAGCTGACGGTGGATTGCGGTGATGATGATGTGACTTGCGGTGATGATGACGTGACTCAGCAGCCGACATCAATGCACGTGTGTGTGTGGGTCGTATAGTCCCCTTTGGCGTTCCCACTCTTCACAACGTTCTGATCATATATCCACTCAAAATATCAATATCAATAATAATCAAAAATATTAACATCAATATCAACAATAATCAAAAATAGTAAAATCAATATCAATAATAATCCAAACTATTAATATCTATTTCAATAATAATCAAAAATATCAACATCAATATCAATAGTAATCAAAAATATTACACATATCAATAATAATAAGGCCAAATAAAAAAATAAACATGTTTCACGTCCCCTCCCGCTTCCTTTTTTGAGGTTTTCTCAAATAAATTTTTATTTTTTGAAATTCAGTTATTATAACTTTTCAAAAAATATGTCTAGGAAGTTGGGATGCTTTCTATAGCCTTGTTAAGATACAAGAAACATTTTAGGAAGGTTTTGTGATCATTAGAGGGGTTGTAACTCTCAGAACAACAAATAAAAAAGGGCCTCCTCCTTTTTCCAGGCATTATATTGTATGTACGGATTGTACGCTAAAACAGCTCTTAAAGTATGGGTATTTACACCAATTTTGCGATAAAAAATAGAAAATAAAAAGCCCCCTCTTCCTCCTTTTTTCGAAAACCCGACGTGAAACATGTTTTATTTTTTACTTAGCCTAATAAAAAATTATATAAATATCAATAATAATCAAAAATAGTAAAAGCAATATCAATAATAATCTAAACTATTAAAATCTATATCAATAATAATCAAAACTATTAATATCGATATCAATAATAATCAAAAATATTACACATATCAATAATAATCAAAACTATTAATATCTTTATCAATAATAATCAAAAATATTACACATATCAATAATAATATAAAAAAACAATATAAATATCAATAATAATCAAAAATAGTAAAACCAATATAAATATTAATCTAAACTTTTAATATCTATATCAATAATAATCAAAAATATTAACATCTATATCAATTATTATAATCAAAGATATTAATATCAATATCAATTAGGCCTATTATAATCAAAGATATTAATATCAATATCAATAAAAAATATTACACATATCAAAAATAATCAAAAAAATTAATATAAATATCAATAGGAATCAAAATATGAAAATCAATAATAATCAAAAATATTAACATCAATAACAATATCAATAATAATCAGAAATATTAATATTTTTGATTATTATTGATATTATTTTCTTTTTATATGAACTTTAAAATTGCATCGTGCGGGTAGTCTATTGAAATCGAGCGGCGCTTACCAACGACTACCAACGAAATTGTGACGACTTCAAAACGACTAGACACGGCTTCGCACGGTATGGAAACGTCAAAGAAATGAGGGTTGCGGTCTCCAACGAAATCTGAACGGAATCACAACTGTTCTTTTGCCGTCACAAAATTTTCAACATGTTGAAAATTTGCCCACGAACGCGACGAATAATTGCGGCCGTCTGCGGTCGCTAACGGATTCGTCAGCGACAACTAACGGCAGCACACGGTGAGTGGCGGCAAACTCAAAATTGCAATTCGCAGCTTAACGTCGCTTGCCGTTCACCCCTATTCGTCACAGTGTGACCAGGCCTTTATATTGACCTATGCACAAAAGGAATAAAATTTGCACATCATTATTTTCCCGGCAGCTGCTTGGAATGTGGAAAGTGCAAAAATTTATATAGCTACAAAACTTTACATTAGGCCTATTGTTTCCTGGTAGTCTGTTGTGCAGATAAAATGACACAATAAGTACTAATTTAAGCATTTTCACCTTGTACACCATTCTGTTAACTTCAGAGAAATGAACAATATCCTGCAAAGGCCAATTCACCTTGTACCAGATACCACTTTGGTACTTTTTCAACTTTTCTATGCCAAATTGTGCTATTCCAGTTGAAATCTATATACACCCCCTATGGAAGATTTGACTTTAAATCTTCCACAAGTTCGTGATGGAATAACTCCATTTGAAATTAATACTCCTTAATTAGCGTGTTTGTCTGGAATTTTTGCAGTGAAATTGTTCACTGGGTAATAGCTGTACTTGTCAATTTCTGTTTTCTCTCCTGTATGCACCCTGTTGGAACGATGCCAGTTTCCATTGGCGTTATCCGGATAATTTCACCGCCATTATTCTACCAAAAGAAGGATAAATTCCCATGGAAAACTCTCACCGCTATTATTCCGGAGAATAGCGGAGGTCAGTTTCTATTGGGCAAAATTAATCTCTTAGCCTGTATATTCCGGATAATGGACCTCAATAGACACACACTAATAGTGTGTGAGACTATGGTCATGATATGTCTTCCACAGGGGGTGTGTGGATTTCAACTGGAACAGCCCACTGTTCTAATTTTTTTTCTCATATCTCTACAGTTTGTCCACTTTGAAGTGCAAAGTAAATCTGTGGTATCGGGGGTTGATGTTTTGTGCGTGTTAAAGAACGCGATGCATATAGAGCGTGTGGTGCGCTCGGCAAGTACAAATCACGCAGCAGTTGGCGTGCGCGCCGAAGAAGCATTTACACACGCATTGCACTGAAATAATTATTCTCATACCTCCAGTTTCCAAGGTCTATTTACTTTGTACTTCTGCGTGGACGGACTATAGATTATCTGGTATTCCATTGTTGCATTTCCAGTTCATACATGTAAAATGCATAACGGGGAATTTTGGTGGGAGATTCATAAAAGCAAGCAAATAAATAACCCTGCGAAAATAACCCATTGTACATTATCATTATTTCAAATGCTATATACAGTAAATTTCCATGGTAACCTCATCCATTTTTTTTTTTGCAAACATGTTTTTGCATGTTTTTTATTTTACTTACCCGAACCCTATACTCGGTGGAGGGGGGGGGGTTATAATATGATTATGCCATACATAATATTTTTATGAAAGAGAGCTTTGTAAGGATTTCAATTTCCTTCATAAATCAAAATTTTGTGCATTCATTTCCCATCAATTTTCACTTATTCTTCCAATAATTACCTGATGATTCTGGAACTTCCCAGCCAAATTTTTTTGCATCTTTAATAGCTTCTCCTGTAAAAATAAAATAAAAAAGAAGATAAATGAATCAAGTCACACAGTTTATTCAAAAATCAATCCTATTAACACAGTTTGTCTACACGGCACACAACCCACTCCTTCAATAATCTCTGCACTAAGTTAATTTGATACTGAAATGTTCACTTTCATTTCATTTGCCTTCCACTACACACAGTATATCTGGGTCGAACCTGTGCTTATCCATTGTGTTACAAGTAACGTACATTCGTACAATGCTTCCATTGATTTCAGCATGTTTTTGATTATCCTTTTACAATTTAAGCATACTAACTGGCAGTAACTGCTAACCGTACGTGTTTTATTTTGCACAAGGTCGTATGCACACGGTTGACATCGCGCACATAAGTGATATGGTTGACGTGCAAAAGATTACCTTTTATGATGGCTCTCACTGAAATCAAAAATATCTTGATAATGAAATATGAGGTGAAGTACAACAAAAATGTACTCCCTGCACTTTCGCACTAGTGCTTTTTGTTATTGCTATAATCTATCTATAAAACATGTGGCAAGCCAAACAAAGAAAATTTGAGAGTATTGTATTAGACCTATATCTGCCAATATACAATCAAGCAGCACTTGAAAATATTCATTCCATGTATGAATTAGCCCCCCTTCCTTTTACCCATTTAACCTAGAGACCCTTTTAGACAATATAATGCAATTGGGTTATGGTAGTTGAAAAAGGCTAATCTATGCAAGATTCATATAATATTGGATGGTTTTGAGTGTGATTCGAGAACATACCGCATAAGCCATGAAAATACCGAAGGAGTCCGAAGGACAAGTTTGGTATTTTCATGGCGAGAGCGGTATATTCTGGTATCACACGATAAAAGCCATCCAATATTATTATTCTTTATATAATATGTTAAGGGCTGGGGTATGAACGTTTGGACAGTATTTATTTTGGGACATTAGAGCACATCTGACATATCGAATTGCATTCTGAATACGAAGAATGTCATTCTAATATCAAATAATTTTGAATTTTTGAAATTAGCAATTTAATACACATTTTATGGCAAATCATTAAAATTGATATTTTGATATTTAATCGCATTTGAAGTAAACTTTATAAATCTGATGATTTATACTTAAAGTGTATGTAGGTGGGTTGAAAAGCCGATGATCAATTGAAAATTTTGACCTTTCATTATTGAAGATATGGATTTTTTTCCCAAAACACCAAAAAAATTAGGTCTTTTTGGGAAAAAAATCCAATCTTCAATATGAAAGGTAAAAATTTTCAATTGACCGTCGGCTTTTCCTCCTGCTACATACACTTTAAGAATATATCATTAGATTTATATAATTTACTTCGAGGACTGTTATATATCAAAAATTCAAAAATATCAAATTTTTATAATTTGTCATAAAATGTGTATTATATTGTGATTTTCAAAAAATGAAAATTATTTGATATCAGAAAGACATGCTTCGTATTCAGAATACAATTCGATAGGTCTGAGGTACTCTCATGTGCCACAAAAAATACTATCGAAACGCAATAAACGCTCATTTTAGATCCCTTAATATAAAGCTTTTTTGATGCTCACTTTTCATGGTACCAAAGTATCAAAATAAACATGCCGGTGCCATTTGGAAACCAATAATCATTTTCATCATGTTTGCCGGCGGTACTAAACAAACTGCCCAACTCAATCAATTACGCCTGCTTTGGTCTCTTTACGCGCATATGTATGCCGCGTAACGCTCTACAAGTTGCGAGCGCCAACACAAATATGCGCGCCTGTTCAGTATTAAAATATCTTGCACGGTATTACTGTGTAGTATTGAAAATTTGTGGTATAGCTAAAAGATTCATATTAGGCCAAGGAAAAAAACTTTTTTGTTTGCCCTTTCCCGACCTACCGAAAAATCACAAAAATCTTGGGTCGCATTTTTATTTTTTTTCCTTCTATAACCTCAAAAAATTCAGAATGTTTGTAATTTTTTGGCAAAATCATTAAAAAATAATTTATACTTTTCTAAGATATTTTTCAGCGTTTTGAAACTGAAACTTGATGATACCTCATGAGTATTTTCTTTGTGTTTTGTTTGTGAAACAAATGTGGGACTTTAACATGCGCTGTTTACATCATTAAAAAAAATCAAGCTACCGACCCTCCTGATTTTTTTTCATGAAAGGGCAAAACATTTTTTTTCTTGGCCTTATATATTAATTTTTATTATTGCATTTTTAGCCCACTTTGTTTCAAAATGAAAATAAAGAAGTCTCTTCAACATTTAATTTAATAATTATAAGTATGCAGGCTTTTGCGGTGATTATGCGTGCTTGTTTGCATGTTAAGATGCGATCCGCAAACGCGGGTTATATATGTGCGAGATTGGAACAATTACGCATTTTGCTGTCAATTGTGAAATATTAACGACCTCCATCTGCATTCACATGTTTACAAATAATAACATGATTGGATCACACGCATATATTCTTGAGCTTATGAATTGATATGAAGCATGAATGTTGCTATTATTATGTTCTACATTCTATGGTGCATTAATGGTATGTTACAATGTACATCACCACTTTGTTTGTTATCTACATTTAGTATGACCTTGTATAAGACAGACACAATCAAAAGATGCAATATATTGTGGCACCGATTCATACATGTATGTATGTGTAACGCATGTATAGATAAAATTTAATGACAGCCAAGTTGATCAAATCAACCCAAGGTCACCTTCTACGTGTACTACATTTCTTGGCGAGTTGCAACACTTCATATGATAGGTCTGAAAAGGACACATGTGACTTCTTGCTTTCAATGCTATTAATCGATACAATTGCAGTGCCCTTCAATAGCTTGGCTACAAATTGCAAGATAAACAAAATTTATTGATTTTGGTTGTTAATATTTAACACACAATGCATTTTTTGTGCCAGATTTGTTTTAAATATTTTTGTGAATCTGTTCATATTTAAGCAAGGACCTTATAATCAATACCATTATGATAAACTACAAAATGTAAAACCAACATGACTTTTCATTTTTCTTGTTTTTGCTTGTTTGTTTGTTTTCCTGTTTTGTAAATTGTATAGAAAGAAAATAAGAAATGTTACCCCCTTACCATAATACCCAAGTCAGGTTAAAGCCCAATTCCCTAACAGGTATGAAAATGAAAGCACCTCGTGCTGTCGTGCATCTAATTGAAGAGGTTTCTAAAAACTAAAGGCCACTTTAATTAAGATTGCAAACACTTCAGATACTAAGTGTTATTAAAGGTCTGAAAAGAGGACACAATGTAACTTCTTGCTTTTAATGCTTTTAATCGATAAAATTGCAGTGCCCTTCAATAGCATGGCTATAAATTGCAAGATAAAAAAATGTATTGATTTTGGTCATTAACATTACACAGGATAGACATGTTTGTGCCAGATTTGTTGCAAATTTTTTGCAAATCTGTTAATATAAGGGCTCATATTGAAATACCCTACAACGTTTTCACACAGAAAGAAGGCAGGATTCCCCTCGCTAAGCGCGCGCCTCAGGAAAGCTCGGTCATAAAACGGATGGATTATATGCATCAGTGATACACCCTGCCCAGGATTTTAACAAAAGAAGGCTAGCACAGGAAAGCTGCAGGATGGCGCACACCTTCCTGTGTAAGGGAATTTCAATATGAGCCCTAAAAGCAAGGCCCTAATCAATACCTTTATGATAACCTACAAAATGTAAAACCAATGACTTTGCATTTTTGTTGTTTTTGTTTGTTTGTTCGTTTTCTGTTGTAAATAGAAAGAAACCTAAATCAGGTTAAAAGCACAGGTATGACAATTAAAGTACCACATGCCTACAGAGAGGTTTCAAAAAACTTAATTAACACTCTTCAAAACAGGTGCCTCTTTATGTCATTTTGATTACATTCAAGTACTTACTATTCAGCTTGGGTGCTTTGTCAAGTAATGAAAATGGATACTGTGTCTCCTGAAGGTAAGTAATATTAGGCCAAAAAAAGAAACAAGTTTGTTTCTAGTAGCTTGCTCAAATTGGTGACCCGGCAGCACAAACGAGCCGTAAATTCCCTAAATTGTATTCTGAGTTACGATTGTAAAATGTGTACTGAAGGTCATATTCATCGGTAACTTGCTGGCCCGACATCCGTCTCATTTCGATAGTCAAAAACTAATCAATAATCCTATTGTTGAAGTGGATAATAAGCTTCTACCTTAGATGGCTATAGAACTTTTAATAGCTCTGGTCTTTGTTTGCTTATATTGCTAAATCCTGTTCAAGTGGTGGGTTACCAGGCATTGTATTTTGTACAGGTATGCATAACCAACAATTAACAATGAGAGAACTTTCTTAAAACTTGTTGACTTGGGGATGATTTGAAATGACCGCCAATTATGACTGTTTGATATTTATTGCCAACAATGTGGAAAAAGAGACACATGTAAAAACGTAAAAAGCTAGTTTTGTTGAAGGAGCAAAGTTTAACAAACCATAACCCCGCTTCTGGATATCGTTTGAAGTCAAATGATATACCATTTTTAAGTTTATGATGTTTATTTTTTAAACACGAAATAAAACAAAATTGACCGAGGGAGGAATTTACGGCTCATTCACCGTGGACGGTCACGTTGTATTCTGAAGGCTGTTTTTTAAGCATTGCATTTTTTATATTCATTAAAATCAGAAAAAAGCAAGAAAAGAAACAAGCTAGAAAGTGGGCTAGAAATAATTACATGATCAGCGGAAGCAACCAGGAAGCAATGAAATTTTTTATAATCACAGGGGTTAACTAACATGGCAGCAATAAACAAATTGTGACTTGGTTCCTGTTGAGCATTGTAGTTTTTTAAATTTAAAATACAATTTAAAAACCGCATTGCCTATTACTCTTTTTAAACCTGTTACTAGAAACAAATTTGTTAGTTGCCATATAAAAGAGGAAATCATTAACTGATAGATAGACTCTCTGGTAATAGAGATTTATTCTACATATTACCAACACTACTGGTCTACTGTTCAGGAATGGTAAAATATCAACCAAGTCATTTTTACACGTCAAAACATTTTCATAAAGTATGAATTTTGACATTTATCAGCATTTATAATAGTTTGCAATCAGATGATGAGTATCCAAACAGCTTCATTTCAACACTTCATATTTCACCCTGAAGGAATAATAATGTGCTGTATCACAACTTCAGAATATTTATATAATCAGGTACTGCTGTATATCATGGATATAATCAAAAACCATCTAAAATGTCAGTTCAATTCTACATGTATTTACAACTGAAGATATGGAAGACAAAAAATTATTTATGTAAAATGATCAAGACAATATTTAAAACATAAATTCCATTTTGTGTGTGTGTGTGTGTTGTTGTTGTTGTTTTTGTTTTTGTTTTTTTAACCCAAGATGGGGTCTATTGCTTTTGGTGTCTAATGTATTATTAATATATTTATTAAAAAGATTTTTTATGGCTCTATTTCTGGAAATCTAGAAATTTCCATAAGACTTGATTCCTGTGTTATGCACATTTAATAAGAGCAGACTAAAAACTACCAGTTGGCTTGATCGTATATACACCAAACTTATAACCCACCTGGCTCAGAATGTTGCAATGACAGGGAAATTCTGAAACAATCCGTCAGAATATTACGGATCCGTATAAATCCTGTCAAGATTTTATAGAGATTTGCAAAGTGACAAGAAGATTAATGAATTATCTTTGCATTTCTATTTACCAAGTAATGCCGCTTGATGCATGAGCTTCTTCGGTATACAGCCGACGTTGACACAAGTCCCTCCTAGACCTGGAAGACAAATAAAATCAGAGAAAGGAATTAATAGGATGGTGTAAAGGTCACACTTGCAATAGCTGTGTTCACATCACATTGTCGGATGTACGCCCGGTGGGACTTGAGAAGCGGTACGCGCTGCCAGGAGTAGTGGCAGTGTGAACGATGGTTAGTGAAAATTCTGCCAGGCGTACGTCCGACAATTTATTCCTGACAAAAGTCATGAGTAGGGAGCTAGGTGTAATCTCCGCTAGGTGTATGTTGCAATGTAAGAGCTGCTACGCCTGGCACCCGGTGTAAGTTTGACCTTTTTTAGATCGGAACTAAGAAATTACATTTTGTGTGGTTGAAAAATGTCACAGAAACACCAGAAGTGGTAGCGGATGTTTATGCCAAGCAGTATTGAATGCTTGATGGAACTGGTTGACGTAGTGCTCAGAGTAGGTTAGATGAGGACACGCGGTAGGAGTAGGGAAAATTGTGGAATTTTTATCAATGTTAGCACCAGGTGTATATCCAAATGTGAACACAACTATTGTCTTGGTAGTGAATCTGCCAACTGTTGATTGATATAAATTACCAGGTAATAATGGTAACAGACATGGTCATTTATACAACAGAATACAATTTAAGCTAATACATGTAGATGGAGTATATGTAGTTTTATAAAAAGCTTCACCATTACTACGCTTTTTTTCTTACAACAAATGCAGCATAAATTTTTTATTACGACAAATGCAGCATAAATTTGGTCGCAGCTTGAGACAATTAACTTTGCATTCAATATTCATCATACAATATCTAGATTTGGTGTATAACCTGTATTCCCCTCAAAATTGGACCAATTTGGGCAAAAATGCTCATTTTTTTCATTGAGAACTGCATTTCATCGCATTTTAAACATATCAAATATATACATGTATATATGTAAAACTGATATTTTTCTCAAATATCAAATTATACAGAAAATATAAGAAGGCTACTTTTGATCATATTTTCATAACTTTTTCTAGGATTTTTTTAATGTCAATTTAAAGCCAAAATTATCAGGCAAATAGATGTTGGTGACCTTTTACTCACTTAATAATTTTGAAAATGGCGTTATCGTTTTTGTATCTTATCTCTTCATATACTGTATCTAGCCTCAGAGTGAGCACTGTCACTCATTTTCATGAGCCATAAGCAAACTTACTGTAAAATAAACACATAAAAAAACAGCATCGTTCTTTACTTTCTTTCACACCCAGGGGGCCACTCAAGTTTCAAAGTGTTCAGTATAACCAGAAAAACAAAACTTAAGGGTCCTTTTCAGCAAAGCTTTAGCTAGAGGTCTACCCGTCCGGCTGTCATTTGGACGGCCTGTCACGAGAATTCGCTACTTGCACAGTTCCGCCATTATGCACTATGTGGGGGAGAGCCTCGAACTGGCAGCATACATGAATGGGAATTGAACTAGTCATAACGTTCTGTGTAAGGTTACATAATTCTTCCTTTCATGTATGCTGCCAGTTCGAGGCTCTCCCCACATAGTGCATAATGGCGAACCGTGCAAGTAGCTTAATAGGCAGCCTACAAAATGCTACAGGCGTCCATGAGGCCATCCAAAAAATGCCTTTTGCGATACAATCATATTGAATGTTACAAACCACTGTTAGAAGCCTCTAAATGTCTATTAAAAGGCACTTTATGATGCGTTTTCGCTAGTACGACCTTCGATGGGCACCATTTTGTTTAAGATTGTTTACTTCCTGGTTCGGTGAATAGTTGGATTTCGGCCCTTGGCGGCGCTCTTCCAGAACCATGGGTTGGACGCCCTACTTATAAATCCTGGCTAATGCCCTGCTTTTCAGAGAATGAACACGAATCCAGTTTAGGAGGTCAAAAATGCCTGTTTACAAGAAAAAGGGTTATTTTTAAACTTCTGGTAGTGCGTTTATGGGTCATTTTAATGATCTCGCTATTTCACAAAGCGTGTTTCCCTAGGCATCAGGAACATCACTCAAATGTAATATTTTAGAACACAAAAACATGCACTAGGGTTTATTTTATCAAAAACCTGTACGAGTGTACATGTTTAGGGGTATCTTTCAGGTACAATCCTGTTTAGGGGGTAAAATTGTTGCCAAACCGCACTATAAATTAGGGGTGTATTTTGCTCAAAAAGACAAATCCTGTTTTGGGTGTGTTTTGAAAATCTCTGGTCACGCATGTGTACACTATGAAACTAGAGTGCCCCCCCCCCCCACCCGGGCTTACAGAGTACATAGCTTTTCTGTGTTTCAAGGGAGAACCACAGACTGATACAGACTATTCACCAACAGGTAAATTCCTAGTATCACCCGTTAATGAGAGCCAACCGTTCCAGAAATTGCGAGTGATAAAACTGCTTTACCACCTTCATGGTCGATCAATCAGCCCTCATGAATATGCGAAAATTCACAACATACAAAAGGGTTCTTTGCCTCTTGGTGAATTAGAGAACAAAAGATAGCATTTTTCTTTTGCCAATCCAATATCGTAGTATGCGGGCTGGCCAATATTTTGTTGAGTAGTGCAGCCGGCATCCACTACAAGAAAAATATTGGCTAGCCCATCCATTATGCCATGATACTGGATAGGAAAAGACAAAATCCTTCTTTCTCATGGTTTAAGAATTTTTGATACGACTGTTTTTTTTCCAAAAAAGAGAAGTTACTAAATTGTGAGGACATCCCTGTTGTTTATAAAACTGCTTTACCACCTTCATGGTCGATCAATCAGCCCTCATGAATATGCGAAAATTCACAACATACAAAAGGGTTCTTTGCCTCTTGGTGAATTAGAGAACAAAAGATAGCATTTTTTCTTTTGCCAATCCAATATCGTGTACGGGCTGGCCAATATTTTGTTGAGTAGTGCAGCCGGCATCCACTACAAGAAAAATATTGGCTAGCCCATCCATTATGCCATGATACTGGATAGGAAAAGACAAAATCCTTCTTTCTCATGGTTTAAGAATTTTTGATACGACTGTTTTTTCCAAAAAAAGAGAAGTTACTAAATTGTGAGGACATCCCTGTTGTTTCAAATGAACGAAACCGTCACGAACATCTATGCTGCTATAGCTGGCGCATGTGTATTATTTGTGCCGCAGTTGTGTAACAGCGTGTGCGCTGTCTCAGTATACTATCCACTATCGTGGCATATACTGTATGTATCTAGCTGGAAACCACAATCAAATTGCACGTATTCTTGACAAGATACATCAACTGAATAGGATATTCTGTATTTACAGGTAGCCTCTGGTTAAATTGATTTGATAAAGGAACTTATTTTAAATCATGCTATTACTATAGGTCAATGACATAAAATGCATAGGCATATCACTTGCTACTATACCCACACTTGAACATATCATTAATATTGCTACAACCTTGCCTTTGGTGCTTATAAGGTAAAAAAATACATCTCAAAGCTGCTATGCACGCTTGTTTACTTCGGTGTGCACTCATAGTCTCAGAGAAAGTGGCAATTCTTTTTCTTCCAAATACTCTTTAAACAAGAACATCTATAGGTAAAAATGTTTGAAAAGCATTTCTTAGAATTGTGCAAATAAACACTGTTACAAATAATTCAAGGTTATTTTATATTGGTAGTTGTGATTTGGTAGTTCACAGCATCTTATGAATGGTAGTGAGCTTTGGCAAAAACTGCATTGCTCAATTCATAGCGAGTGTGTAGAAGAATTAAAATATCACAGATATACTTTTATAGGTGCTGCGGTTCTTACGTTGTAAAGAGGGCTGAAACAACAACACTTTTGTCAAACGTACATAACACATTAACAACAATAAATTAAGCAAGTTTGCAAAGTATACAATTTGTAGAATGAACTTTTGCAAAACATCAAGGTCTTATTTTTCAATAATATATTGATCTAGATAATGAAAATCAATTTTTAGGTTGCTTCGACCAACAATACCTCGTCTACCCTTAAGGAGTATTTTGTGATCCTAGCATTCTCGTTTTATGATATTTTTCAGTAGATATCCACAAAAAAAGCTTATTCCCAAAATTTCAGATGAATCCGATTCGGCGTTTGACAGTTATGCATGATTATGTGTATTACACTGCTCCATAGACAATGTGTTGTAAATTCATTCTGGTGTACCAGAATGCAATTCAAATTTCACAATATTTTTACTAAACAAATTAATCTGCAATAAAGTTTTTGTACCATGGATACATTTTATGTAGCCAGAGTCTGCCAGGTGTAAAAATCCCAAACTTTTTTGAAGAAAAGTGGGGGATGATGCTGTGAATCACGAAATGCCCTTTTAAGTGTATAATGTAAATTTTGAACGTTTCAAGCATCTCAAGCGTATTTCGACGCAGCAGGAAAAAAATGCATTCCACAATGGTTTAACGGTTCAGCCTAAGAATTATCTTTTTGCATCAATGCTTTTGTACTCCTTTCTTCTATTTTTGAAACCCTTTGTCATATGTTCTTCCATGTTCGCCTTTCTTACACAATGGTGATCCCTCTTATTACGGTATTTTAAGTTGGAACCATGAACCAATCACTTACGAGACTTAACAATATAATGTCAAAGATAGAAAATGTCTTTTTATGATGATCATTCAATTCCGGAAATGTAAAAAAAAAGGTGTAAACTATTGTCCGCAAAACATTTTTAAATGATGAAATTTGATGAGTTTACACAAATATTTTTTGAATAAAAAAAAGTAAAAAAGTTAAATATTCAAGTCCTGAAATAATTTGAAGCAAGGATGACACTGCAGTAATATGATACTGAATTTGTATTGAACAAATTATTACTGTGTGAAGTTGAAAGTTTAGCGTAATATCAAGTCAAGTCAATCACTGATCCCACGGAATCGGAAGCCCACACACGCACATGAAATCGGCGAAACCAATGAAATTTCATCTGGAATTTATTTTTTTACTATTTGATGTTTAACTTTGCTCATGGTGGAAGTGCTGTGTCACTGTTGCAGTCAGGCTTAACACTTGAAATTCTTATGAAGAAAATATTGTGTGGTATGGTTACTCCTACATGCATGGTCACAAATCAGGCCAACAACATTTTTTTGACACTCTGAGCAAATATCAGAAATTTTAAGAACAAATGTCAAAGGGTTTTTTCAGCCTACAAAACAGCCTTTGGGTGCAATATGCATGATGAATATTAGTAACTTACTGCATTTTGACAAGTCATCCAAATTTATTTCCCTGCGCTTCTCAAGACTTTCTGGGAATTGTGTAAGCCCTGCAGATATCACCCCATGAAGGTTTCAGTAGTGTGTCAGCATTGGATGAAAATTGTTGGATCCCATAATTTTCATTATAAAATTTGTTTTGTCAAAATAATCATGTTGTTGCAACTTTCATGGTTTTTCATGTTAGATTACGAATGCATTCCATCAAAAGTCAAAATAAAGAACACTGTAAAACTTTCAGTCAATCAACCATAAGGAATCAGTTAACTCTCTTCACGCGGGTGTCGACTGCAGACGACAAGTTTCAAAATATTTTTAAAAATTCAAAAATTTCAGAAATGTAAATTTTCATGACCATATTTGGAATCAGCATGAAAAATGCCTTAAAATGAGTACAAACACACCTAGTATTGGTTCAGTAGTTCTTAAGATAGCTCTTAATATTTTGAGAAAATATTTCAAAACTTTAACTTTTCCAATGAAGCTCATGGCTAGCACGCAGAACATTAATGCGCTGCCTTAAAACCAAGCATTTGAGAAGGAATTTTCTATAAAGTATAATCAAAGACAGAATTAAAAAGACTAGTTTGCGTCTGATGTCGTCTGTCAATCAACTCTTGTTTGCACCTTCAACAAACAGTCTCAACAGGTTGATCCTTCCATTACCAGTAATTCTTTTGTGTAAGCTAATCCTAACCCTAATCCTAACTTAATCCTAATTTTATGTAAAATTACATGAAGAAGTAACCCAAATTTTTCTCCATTTTCTGTAATTCCTTTTCACCGATCGGCACCAGATGAATCAACCTTCCTTTTATTTATTTATGCGCTACAAACTAATAAAGATCATATAAATTGACAGTGACATCAGATGCAAACTATTCTTTGATTATACTGTCTCACTGCTGTGATTCACTATTACATGTAGTCTTCTAGAAATCAGGAAGTATCATTATGTAATATCTTACCCCATTTAGTGCCTTTAGGTGTTGGCTTCACAAAGTCACATACAGCTACTCGTTTACCAAATGATGCTGCTTCCTGCACATTAAAAGAAAGTAAAAAAAATAACAACCTAACTGTCAGTCACTGTCAGAATTAAGAGGCAAAAACATGTATAACAATGCCCATATACGATAGCTAGTGCATAACTTTCAGCGTGGTAACCACATTGACAATTTACCATTTTTGTTCACACCAAAAGAAAAAAAAAATTGGGGCATTAAATTTTACATTTTACTGGCGTCATGAGAAAAATCTGAGGTTTCTTCTGAAATCATACCAAAATTTCACTTTTGATGAAAAAAAATTAGGGATGAGGCCATAGACTGTACAGTCTATGATGAGGCTGTCAATCTGATCAAGGACATTTTGGGTTGAACCAAACCTGCCTGGTTATCAAATTAATTTATCAGTGAGAAGATTATCTCTGAATTTGACAGATTCTAATTAATGTTTTAATGTTATTGCATCAATTACATTGTAATACCCTGTCAATTTTGGAGATTACATTGTCACTGATTCATTTGATAACAAGGCAGGTTTGGTTCACCCCAGAAGAAGTAACTGCTTGGGGGGGGGGGGGGCTTCCTCTTTAAAATTTAACTTAAGGATAAAGAATCCTATGTTTTATTTGGCAAAGATGATAGTTTATTGTACTGATTGTTTTCCTTCACTATTTTAACACTCTTTGCTTTAATCCCAAGCTCCCAAAGATCAATATTTGCTTGATTACAAGCTAACACTTCTAAGATATGGATTATACTCCAACCCACATTTCCGCCATGTGTCGTCTCGTGAATATTAAAAGCTGACGATGACAACACATTCCCTGCAGTATAATATGGGGCAAGGTCAAGAAACGTAGGATTCTCTTGCTGCGATATCCCACCACATGCTACTTCATGATGATCCGGCTGCTACTGATCCAGCATTCTCTGACAAACTAGAGGATTCTCGTACCAATGATGCAGCAATTTCTCTTTAGTGTCTTCTCAATAATATACTGCTATACATACATTGTAGCTTTCCATGCAAGCAAAAGTATATCTATCAAATTAAGGAGATAATGCAAAGGATGGCTTCCACTGACCTTCATTTATATCAGATTATTTATTTATATCACTTGTTTTTTAATCACAATTAAAAGATTACTAATCATTGTTTTTCTGACATCTGTACAGTACCATTCAAATTTTCCCTAGACTTGTCAAACTTATTATTAAATGAATTGATGAAGTCAATGAACTAGAGGAAGCATGATTATTTTATAAAATACGCTTTTTCACCTGTTTTGTTAATTTTCCTGTTTTCAAATGTCAAGATTAGTTTCAAGAATGTGTGTATAGATGTGCCAAAATGACAAGGGTTTAAATGCGACATAAATTATTTTGCCAACCAGTTTGCCATAAATATGATTATCATTTGAAGGGTTGAGAACCAGAAAGCCTTACATCTACGAATCCAGTGAGTTCAGGTTTACTGGCTCTCAATCCTGGATTTAAATGATTGGGCATGATGGTAGCAATAAATAACAGCCATTTATCTCAACTTTATGTTATCAACATGCCAAGGTTCAACTGATTTACTGTACTTAAATGCTGAATCATTCATTGATAAATTGTTGATCAAATCTAGTGGTAAAATTAGCATTGTAAATTTGGTCGAACATTGTCGGGAACTTTGTGGGCACAGACTTGCGGGTGTTGCCACGCCAGGGGGTGGATGACAAGTGTTTTACGTGAATAAATTTAATGTACCGTATGCTGAAAAACCTTGGGAAATTGAGACAATTTGATTTAAAAATACAAAACATTGGGCTCAGCAAAACTTGAGTGATGTTGTTTTCCAGTTGAAACCAATTGGATTTTATACAAAAAATTAGGCTCATCACAACTGTAGTGACTTTATATTTCCAGATGAAACCTTGGAAAAACTGGGACAATTATAGGAATTATACAAAACATATACCGTACTGACGCGAGTATAGTCCCACCTTCGAGTAAAGTCCCACCCCCAAATTTTCGAAAAAAAAAATTGAGACAATTGGATTTTATACAAAAAAATTAGGCTCATCACAACTGTAGTGACTTTATATTACCAGATGAAACCTTGGAAAAACTGGGACAATTATAGGAATTATACAAAACATATACCGGTACATATATTAATGTATATAGTGCTCATCAAAACATGAGTGACATATTAATTCCAGTTGAAATCTTGCCATAATTGGTGAATTAAAACTTTTATGAGACATTAATCCCCGTTGGAATCTTTTGGAGAACTCAAAACACAGTGAGTAGACAGATTTCAGCAATAGCCAACGTCACATTTGAGTGATGGTAAATGGGTCATACAAATGTAGTTAGCAAATTGTGTTATTTACAATGACGAAAACCTGGTATTCGCTGTCTACTTTACACATAAACTTACCAATAATGATGTTAGCATATGAGTTCAGCTTGCAATAAAAAACAAGGTCGTGAGACTATTACGTCAATACTACGTTCTAAAAGTACTTGTTACACTGACAGTCCAAAATGTGGTAAATAATCGGAAATTGTCAGCACTTCAAGGAGACTTATTTGAAATTCTGAATTAAAATGAACAACAATATTTAGGGTACATTGCACATATATCCTGACCTATAAATAATCTCACACATTTCATACAATTTTTCAGGCCACCTAAATGAAACTTATTTTTAGTGTATTTTAAAGCCAAGAACACACAAAAAAAGTCTTGTTTCTTGAATCAATGTGTTGGCTGTGTTCTCTGTCAAAAAAATATGTACACAATTTGGAATGCCCCTCAAAAACACTAACAATATAACCGAGGTGTTATTGCAATTAAAAAAGTTTGAATTAAATTTTCTTTTAAAAGCTGCTATCCTGAAATGTAGAAAAATGCATTTTTAAACTCACACAACACATCAGTAAAATAGGTCAAGTACCATCACTGACCATTGAGGCCTACATTGACCTATTCTGATGCATTATAACAAAACATCCAAGATTGTGCAATCCTATGCATATTTGGATTGTTTTATAATCAAAACCAACATTTTGACACCTCTTTTGATGTTTTAGACTCCATAGAGCCAAATATGTGACCTTTGACCTTTTGGTAATAACTCAAGAACAGTATGTAGGTCAAACTATACATTTTCTGAATCCTTTAATGACTAGAGAAATACATTGGAACAGGGGTAGCGTTACCCCCCCCCCCTCCCCCACCCGATCGGGGGTGAATATTAATTTTTCACCCTCCATATAAAAAAAGGGAATGTGCAAGCTCGGGGGTGAACTCTAACCCTCTACTTTTGGACCTTACTCCTACCCCTGACTACACTGCAAAATATCCCCCCGAGATTTAAATTTCACCCCATGTATTTGGATTTTCTGCAAGCTCAAGAGTGAAAAACACGGGAAAACAACCCCCGACTTTCGGGCCTTAATGCTACCCCTGCATTGGAATGATGTTACATTGTTAGTTAGTGATTGTAAACACAATTTGAACAAGTTTAAAACTGGACCCTGTGTAAATTTTACGACTTTTTCCTGTCAAAAGTTACTCCGGTTCAATTGCCAATTTGCCATCATGCATTTTTGTGTCCCCCTTGATGTCAACTATCTCTTCCTGTATCAAATCCCAGCTATGTGTCTGGTATTGCGTCCCTTATTGTGTCCCAGATTTTTATTTACCGCTCATTCTACAAAATCCGGTGCCAATAGCCTTTTTTCCATTCTTTGGTCCACAAAAACTTTGTCGAGCATTTAGGGCATCAAATATGTTGTTTTTCTGGTAGAACTCAACGAGATCTACACGGACATATATAGTTTTCCATACTTTAAATGCTTTCTTCAGCCTGATTAACCCTTGCAAAGGCTCAAAAATTGCTAAAAATGTGTTTCCACAGCTCAAGTGTCACATCTAAACCTGAATATTTTCTTTGAATAAATGCGATTTCTTTACATATTTGTTGTTTTTTAATTAGATAACGCACCATCATATTGTTTATCAACATTATTTTTTAGTGATTAAAATGTCTTTGTGTAATTCTAAAATAAATTGCACTTTCCACCAAAACGCTGTGAGCTACGTTACCCCTTTTAACACACGTTATTGGAAAGAAGTAAAACAGAGGTATCAATGTAATTTGCGGTTTTTGAAAGGAAACACTCATAGGTTTTTAAAAATCACAGTAAAAATCGTGATGCTGTAGCATTTTTGGCATAGAAATGTTGTAAACATTGAAATTTCGACCGACCATGTTAAGATTGGTGAGCTACGTTACCAGGATTCTATAGTATGCACTTGTATTACATGTACTTCCTAATAATATGTGAAAGCTACCAGTGGTCGAACCCCATTTATATTAGAATTAACCGACATAATGTTCTAACGTTCGCAAATCACATTAAAAACATTAAAAACCAGTGAACTACGTTACTGTGAGCTACGTTACACACTCATTTAAGCATCTTCAAAACTTCTATGAAATGGTTAAATCTGTTTTACATTTCACTCAAGTGATCTTTAATTTGCTTTTTATGACCTTGGATTGAGTAAAACCAGCCCATTTTATAGTCGGTAACGTAGCTCACATTACATTGAGTTTTAGTGTTAAAAACATCATGACTTCCTGAAAGAAAAATATGCAAGTGGTGTTGGCAATTTTTTACATCTGAAAGTAGTGATACATTTACTTTTAAAAAACACAAAAAGCAGGTCTTTTTGAACAACTTTTATTTTTTCTATTTTTTTAGTGGATTGGCACCGGATTTTGTAGAATGAGCGTTACATTTTTCAAGCTGAAATTTGTATAGCAGGTTGTCTAAAATGGGAGGCATTTTGCTATGCTACACCTGGTAAATCAAACGCTGGTCCGGCAGCCTGCATGCATTCCATTTCCGCATCCAGGACGCTTTTTGTACTCACTGGACCCGGAAAAAGTAAGATTATGTAACCTGAATGGGTCCGGCAGGCTGTGCTTGGACCCGGAAAAAATCACATCCAAGAAAATGTAAATATCATTGTGTGGTAACCATTCTAACTTAACCATGTTTTATTGACATTATTGTAACACAATATCCACTGGATTCAATTTTATTCAATATCTATGCTGACCAACATATCATTCTGCGGTTACATTCAAATTACCATCCAATATACATGTAAATACAGTCCAAGAAGGCATCGAGACAAATACAAAATGTAGCATGCATGTGAAATGTTCCAATGGTTAATCATCAAGATGAATAGAACATATAAAACTTTATCATGTATGTGCATTATATTATGGCATTCAAATAATATTTTCTCATGTTCTCGATTAGGTATGATGAGGTAATAATATAACATACTATAAAATAAAAATGAAATGAAATCAGAGCACGTACATGTAATGTACAAATAAACTTCCCGTCTTCATTCAATCCTCTATACTAATTGTGTTCTCTTGAAAGCAAACTTGTAGCTCTATACATGTAGATTGGCACCTTTCAACATGGTACCATGTAGAGTACGTTATGAAGTATCCGCGATTTTCACGAAGGTTAAGCCAATTTTTTAGAGCTGTAGAAGACCGAAGGGCAATGTATAGTAGTTTGCAATAATGGCTCGCCTGCAAGTTGCCACTGGAATATAATATCTGAATGCACCCTTTATATATTATAGGTAGGCCCCGGCAAAAAAACACAATTTTTTGAACTAAAAACAAGATCCAAAATATTGAAAAGCGAGATTTATTAAGTAAAGCATGGCTTTTGCACCTAGCAATGTGGTTGTAATGCTGTTGAATTCTGCACTCTTTTTCGATGTTGAAGTTCATTTCGTGGAATTCAACGAACTTTTATGGCATAAAGCAACATTTTTATAGTAAGTATACTGCTTGGGAACTATCTTAAAAAGCGAGATAATTGGTTAATAGCGAGAATCACGGCGTGAAAAGCGAGATCTTGTTTTTTGCCGGGCCTTAATTATAGGCTTCTTGGTCCTAAGACAGAGAGGACAAGAAAGCCTAAAATTGAAATGGAGGATTTAAAAATGCCATAGACCTCCTTCAGTGAAAAAATATAATTTACAGCATCCAAAAAAATGTAATTTGTGTATAGTAGGCCATACACGATAAACAAGGTTTTCTTAAGAAAATCAATCATGTTTATAATTTATCGTGTTCACTGTATCATAAGTTTGGGCCCAATTGGACTCATTGAAACATTCTAAATGAACCCCCCCCCCCTCCGAATGTCAAGGTAAAATTAATTTATTATGCTTCACAGAAATCTAAAGTTTCTTGTTCTGTATGTTTCATTATTAAAAATCAAAATAAGCCTTTTGATTCACCCACAAAGAAATTTGTAACATTTCACAAAAAAAGTATATAGTACGGTTTAGTACGGTGCATCAAAATCCATTAATTTACACAATGTCAGGTATCAAATACAGGGTACAAATACAATTATTATAGAAACAAAAACCTTTGGTTGCTTCTTTAGAAAATGGGAAAACGTGTTTGGCGCAAGGATGTAAAAGGACTTCATTTACAACTTCCTGTGAAGAAGAGCAGTTTATCAATGTAATAAAAAAAACCAATTATTTAATATATTACAGTGTCTAAGTTTACTTGAATGCATAATAGTTTTCATTTCCCTGGAATAAAAACATGTAGTACATTAAGAGTGTATACTGTGAAAATGCAATTTACATAATTATACCAAGGCCAATTTAAGGTTTGCTACTTTTAAAAGTGCATGGGCTATTTCACTTAATGGATGACTCCATTTGGAATCGTAACCCTAACCGCCTAGGGGCTTTTCGGCGACGGGAAGGGAAAGAAGGAAGGAATAAAGAGAGAAAAGAAGGAAAGAAGTTGTTTGCTCTGGGTGGGATTCGAACCCGAGACCCCTCGCATGCCAAGCACACGGTCGGCGACACCTTGCCACGGGTCTTGGGCTTCGCTGGCCAGCGAAACCGGTGCCTATATATCATTAGGGCGATTGCGTCATCACACCATGTGGGATGCATGCACGAACAGCGCATATATCAAGTAGTATTTTGTAGTATACGGTACGGTTAGGGTTAAGGTTATTAATTATTTTAAACAGTTGTGATTTGGTAGTTCACAGCATCTTACGAATGGTAGTGAGCTTTGGCAAAAACTGTATTGCTCAATTCGTAGCGAGTGTGTAGAAGAATTAAAATATCACAGATATACTTTTATAGGTGCTGCGGTTCTTAAGTTATGTTGTAAAGAGGGCTGAAACAACAACACTAAATTGTAAAACGTACATAACTCATTAACAACAATAAAATAAGCAAGTTTGCAAAGTATATGATTTGCAGAATGAACTTTTGCAAAACATCAAGGTGTTATTTTTTAATAATATACTGATCTAGATAATGAAAATCGATTTTTAGGTTGCTTCGACCAACAATACCTCGTCTACCCTTAAAAAGGTTACATATTCCACAGTGGGTAAGGATTTCAACTGGAATAGCCCATTGCTAGTTAACAGTCACGTCTGGAAATTATAGGGATGGTATGAACAGATACATGTCCTAATTGGCAGTGGTAATATAAATCCACCCTCTTTTATTTCAAACCCTGCACCCTGTTTATTTTATACCCTTTTTACTCTAAAACCCACCCTTTTTCTAAGCGTGGTTACTGATCATAGGTAAGTGGTTATAGTGGTCCAGGAGTAGCCAGACACATCATGGTCCTATTGGTTCCTTCCTCTTTGTACGGAGAAGTCAGTGGAAATCGTAGTGACCGAGGTGTGAATACCTCGGGCTAGTCCAAGAGGTGCAGCTTTGCATCCAAAGAGAATTTTATTTTTAGATGACCAAACCATATTTGTTTGCACTTGTTGCGGTAAAAATTAAGTCATGTTGACTTGTCACTGTTTATGCTATGTCATTTCTAATTTACAATGTAATCAGAACAGAAAAAAAGGTTCTACTCGAACTGAGCCAAATAGCACCTCCATTCGGGGTTTTTCTTATGCATTTGTTTTATTCAATCCAGCTTATTCCTGACTGTCCAGTGTCCAGCCACTTGTAAGCTGTGGTCCGATTGTCACACCATCACCATTTTGTAAACAGAGCAGCAACAAAGTACGCTGACACACACAAGCGTACGGCACGCAAATATCTCCCACACCGAATCCTATGGAAATTATAGAATAGGACGCATGGACGAATACGCACTGAATAATACTTTCCGTATGTACAATTTACGGCTTTTTCAATCTAGGGCCTATTGTTTGTTTTTCATCAGAATATTATTTTTCGATGCATATTTTGCGGGTTTTTCAATATTTTTTCGTTTTCATTTATTGTTATTCAATCAGAAATTATGGTACGCTTACAATTAGCAACACTGGGTGGACAGGGATGATTTGAGACCTGCTACAGAACTGTTGTATATTATCTGACATTATCTGACCTTTTAGGCATTAGTCTTGAAGCCATCTAATTGACAAAGTCATAAATGAGATCACCTTCATGCTCTCTGATGCCTGAAAAAGACACCCAAAATTTTCAAACAATGAATGCTTTGGATTGGCTGTGAAAGAAATATCCCTTCACCAACATTAGATTAGAGCATTCAATTTTATTGTGGGTCAAGCAAGACATTGGTGAATACTTCGTTGACAAATGTGTGCCTGCGAATCAGAGTATGAATTAGGCTTTAGTAGTCTCATGCACATACAAGTAGCAAGTTTGGCTTGTCTAGCAAACCACAAAATCCTGTATCAAGAGGTGAATTGTAGTGAACTTCCAGGTCATACATGTACGTAACTTCCTATGTGTATAACAATTTAATGTCCTGACTTTCAATTCAGGAGTTTCATACATTTTATTCAATGAACCATGCAGAAATCCATGATTCCTAATAAGGTTAATCAGGACTGTTAGATACCGGTATCATAAACTTGTAGTAAATCCTGTTTAATTCCCATTCTGCCAAAGATATATGCTCAATTTCAATTAAAGCCATAAAATAGACCACCGTATCCATTCCATTAACCCTAACCCTACCCGTGTTTTTTTTTTTTTTATCGGAAGGGAAAGAAGAAACGAAAAAGGAGAGAAGATGAAGAGAAAAGTCACTTGGCACCCCCGGGATTCGAACCGCGGACCCGTCGCATGCCACGCAGAAGATCCCCAGCATGTAGCCACACAGGTGACGTTGGCCCGGCCAACGATTCCCTGGGTATATGACTTCGTCTGATTGCGTCATCAAGTCCCGTGGAATGCATGCACGCAGAGTGGTTTTAATAGTGAGCTTTAGTGAGTCCTAGTTGGGTTAAAATTGGCAATCAATGTTCCAAAATACGGTACTGCATGGTTATTTGACAGCATTATTTATGGACAGTACAGTATGCATAATCAGGTCCTTCACTTACCTTAGCAGCAGCAAGGCCACCAGAACCCCCTCCTATTACAATTAAATCATATTCGTATTCTTGTGTCGATGGACTTAGTTTCTCCAATAGTTTCTCTTCTGAATGCAACTTTAATATGTCATCACAACCACCGATGTGAGCGCCCCCTATAAACACATTCGGTACCGTCCTCTGTCCCGTCATCTCTTGTAATAGATCTTGGACCTGATTACCATTTTCTGTGTTAAAGAAAAAAATGTACTTGATCAGGTCAGGTCAAGGATAACTTGAGATGATCGACCTGCAACAAATAGTGGTTACGAATAGATGGAAGAGCATACAAAGAGGTGTGATTTAAGAATCAATAGTAGTAGCCCGGTGGGGGGGTCACTCACTACTTGACTTGCTATGCACCCACGTCCAAGAAAAACGTCTAAAAGGATATTAAGGGTATGTTTTTCACCACACAGCGTCGTTGACGTCTTTTTGAAAAAGGGGTACTTTTTCAGAAGGCATCGCCATTTAGGGTTCTTTTTCAGCCAAATCCTTAGACATTTAGGGTTAGTAATATTATAGTTTGAGTGAGTTTACACTAATGTGATAAAAATCACCACTTTTTAATTGATTCTTGTTACCTTGCATGTTTTCTTTAGTATCTACATTTTTGTATAGGTCTGCAACATCAAAAAGACACCTTGGGTGTCAAATTAGCTAATTTTCCTGTTTACGCCACTTAGGGTATAAATTAGATATTTCTCAGTTGACGCCATTTAGAGTATGGTTTTTGCATGTGCTACGCCATTTAGGGTAGGATTTTGCATGTGTTTCACCATTAAGGGGTGCAATTTGGTTATGTGAAAATTCGCCATTAAGGGTGCATTTCGGAGGTGGTAGGACGCGGGTGGGTAGCACTTTTTTGTGAGAGTGGCCCCCCCCCCCCGGAGTAGTAGTAATCACATGCTGGTAGTGTTTTCATAAGGCCATCTCAATTTAATAGTTCGTCTCAAAGCCCTTCCCAAGTTAAAAACCTAATGAGGAATGCAGTTTTTTCAGAAGTTTTTTTCCCTTTTAAAATGTATCTGTGGGATGAGATTTTTTGACAAGAATAGACCACCTTTTCATCTCTCAAGGTTTCACTCTGGTCAAGATGAAGCATTTTATTGAGATTTACAATTTAGGCTATTTTGATGCCTGGCTATAGATGAGATTTTTGTGTGGTGGATTTGTGTGAAAAAATAAAACCGGGAAAAAAACCCCCAGAATAGTGAATAACACGCATAAAGCAGGCGATTTTACTAATGCGCACAAGGGGCTTTGAGACAAACTATTAAATTAAAAGATGGCCTAATCGCTACCAGCAAGGTAGCAAACTAAGCAAAGTAGTGACAAAGTTGCCTTAAATTATAAGTAAATTGTTGCATTGAACTCTTGTTTGCTGTTTACATTATTGTATTGACAAAAAGATGAAACCTTTTTTCACCATTATATTCTATATTATTATTATCAACACTACATTACTAAGGTGAGTTTTTATTCCCAGAGGTATGAAATAAAAACAGGCATTTTTTTTAAAAGGTGGGTAACCTGATTGACAGTCTCATCCCCCTACTTAAATGCAGATTTTGGTATCAGGTGAAAGCTCATAAAATTAGGCGTTCCAAATCTGTAGATTTCTGAAGAAATCATCAAAAAACTGTCAAATTAGTCCATGATTACATTGTAGTACTAGGCTTAATGAAAAAAACACCAACTTTTTGACCAAAAATGCGAGATGGCAACTTCAAAATGCGAGAAAAAGCAAGATTTATGCCCAAAATTGGCAGAAATCCGACACAAAAAAAGTACCCCCCCCAAAAAAATTGAGGGCAGTATTTTTTTTACTTCATAACCAAAACAAATAGCCGACCTGGTCCTGGACTGTCACCAAAAATACACAAATCTTGTCCTCATAATCAGCTTTAAAAACATCAATATATACTGAAAAGTTTATATAGAATATTACTTGTGTTGTTGCTTGGATGTGCCAGAAAATGGACCGTTTTTGTGTTATTCTGCAACCATGCGCAACAGAAATAGATTTATTTTTCATGGTCTTTAAAAGCAAGAAAAGCACTAAAAAGCGAAATTCACAACAAGAAATGAGAGATTGCCTTTTCTCCCTGATTAGTCTTGAATGTGGTTGATTAGTCTCAACTGTGGTATACCACATTCGAGACTAATTTGACAGTTTTTTGATGATATCTTCGGAAATACACTGAATTGGAACTCCTTTTCAGTATGTTAATGAGAAAAATAGGATCTTTCATTTGATATCAATTATTTACATGAATATCATTATAAAAACACTGTAGACTACCAGTATCACAATGTATAAATGTCAGTTAGAAGAAACATTTACATGTTGTTTTTTTTGCATGAATGCTTGATAGGGACGATATTTTATGTTATTATACGCGTAAGTTTTTAAAAAGAATTCCATTTTCCAAATTATCAGGTCACCTTCCTTTAATATTCAGAATTTGTTTCAAGTCACTGATTGTTCAGGGTCGTTTTAAAATAGCCTAGATTTCCCAGAAACAACCAAGTACCGGACACTATCGGTACAGTATTTCTAAAGGGACCCTCATTCAAAATCACATTTAAATTTAAATGGATTCATTATGTAGATACAATTACTCTCCTGATGATGAAGAGAATGCAGTGGGCAGTGGAAGCAATTCAACTTTATTTTTAGGCACATCTCTTGTTAACAATTAAAGCATGGGCAACCAGAAAAGGCCATTAGCATCAAGCATAAATTTTCTTCAGCCTATATAACCATGTGCTTGTCATGTGCCAGCACTCCGCATTAATTGAAAGTCCAATTTTACGTTAGAGCAAAATTGAATTTTACGCTTCAATTTCAACTGGTAACAATTCATCTCCATGGCAAAAAAGGTAATGCCACATGACATTATAAAATCAGTGCTTTGTTTCTTTCTTTGTCCTATTGTGACAAATAGAAAGACATTGTGACTGGCAATGAATGTTATTGTTTAGTCAGTTACTTGTTCGGAAATTCCAGAGAATATTCACCAAGCTTTGACAGTTTTTCGTATACTGTGTGCATTGCAAAAGGTCAAATACCAATACCAATAACATTTCAAATTTTAGTGTGTGCATTACCATTAGTGCAATGGAATTACTAGAACTAAAAAAATTATGTATTGTAATGCAGTCCTGGATGCTGTTTTATATGTGGCACAAACTACATGTTTACAACAAATTTATATCAAACTTTCCTCATTTTTAGCTTAGTTATAAACATAATTTATAAAATGAGATAAATCTGCTGAATGCCTATTCCTTCATTCAAAAAATGTTTTAAAACTAGAATTTTGTGGTTGAGCGGTTCTCAACGCAAAGTGTCGGTTACCATGCCTCAACCTTGGCATGGGGAAAAAATTCCAATTGTATTCCTTTTTGGACAGGAGCACCGCATAGCCTTTTGGGTTTTGTTGTTGTTGTTGTTGTTGAAAGTCTAGGAAAGGGCCAAATTTTAGAACAGGCAAGGTTACTCCAATACAAAAATATTTTTTGGTCTACATGTAAGTGCACACAACTCAAAAACAAGTTCTAAGTTCACTTTGCTTGATCGGGTCACATTTGCATAGTTTTATGCACATATGGCACAATTCCCAGAACCAACAGATGAAACAATTCGACTTTCTACCACACTGTGGACTCTTGTATTTTCAACAAAGTTACTTTCCCTATTCTGAGACAAATTTGGAAGAAAAGTTACGGTACTTGATTCGATACTCGCATTTGTTTAGGTATAAAACAATTGATATTGTGTAAAACAACCACAATTTTATGCAGTGTACTTTTGAATACTCAAAAATTACAACTTAATTCAAAATTAAGTTTCAAAAAAATCTTTAAAATAAAAATCTATAAAAAAACAAACCTCATTCCGCATTCGTTTTTTAAACGGCCATGGGATTTGAGACATAGTATTATTTTTTTTTTAGCCTAAATAAATTGCATACAATGTAAATGATCAGCTGACTTACCTAATTGGTCTAGTTCCATGGTGTGAAATTGGACCTTTATATCACTGAACAACTCTTTTACCTGTAAAACAAAAATACGGTACAAAGTATGAGCAAGAGCTTCTAATTCATCATACATGTAGTGAACAGGAAAAATACCATTTTCACTTGGTGTAATATGAATGTTCAACAACTGGGTGATTGATGGTGGGTCATATCATACATAAATACATTAATGTGTAAATGAGATGAAATTTATTCTAGGCTAACACCATAATGTATTACATTGTTCACTGACAGATAGTCAAAACACATTAATTCATGGTTAAATTATCACATTAGATTTAGAAATATAATGTACTGTACATGTACCGGTACATGTTTTGTTAAGGCTGACAAGAATTTTTTTTGCATTTTTTTTGGAAAATCAAGGTGTGGTTGGTCTCCAAAATTGCTTAAATTCTAATAAAGCCTATGTTAAAGAATAAAGCTTTTTTTTAAACCATTAATTAACTTTTCTTGTTTGCTTATGGCCATGCGTTTTGATCTGAACACCCAAAAAGGGTGGTGGTGTCACACTTTTCACCATGATCGTTTTGTTTTTTGAGTATATCTTTAAAAGTAAAGAAGCTATGGCAATAAATTTGGTACCAAATGAAAGCTAATATATTAATGAAGAACTATGGAAAGTTACATTAAGGTATCTCGAACAGAAGCAGAATGACATTCAATCCAATGACCCAAGTCAGGGGTGGTGGTGGCAGCGGCTCATGTGGCAGCGGCTCACTATGTACAAACTCAATGGGAAAGTTCATTTTTGGTGCCTCGCAGTGCAAAAAGTTTGACATTTTCTTTAAAAACTAGTGCATATCAATGAATTTTGTATCAAAAGAAAGCTGACATTGTTATCTAAACTTTTATTCTGTAAAATAGTTGAAACAATAAACTGCCTTGAGCTAATGATAGGGGCAAGTGCTTTGAACTCGACATCTAAATAGGTTTATGGCGTCACATTTTTCACTGTGGTCATTAGTTTTTTGAATGTATCATTGGAATAAAAAAAGATTTGATAGTAAATTTGGTATCAAATGACAACTAAAACACCAATTATTAATTATGGAAAGGTGTCAATATGATATCTTGAACATCTATAGAATGGGACTCAATCCAATTGGCCAAGGCAGGGGTGGTGGAGGTAGCGGGGCACTCTGCACAAAACTGTAAACAAAGTTTTTATTTTGGGAGCCTACTTGAGTCGGTGTGCAAATGTGTTGCCATTTTCCTTTAAAATGAGTGTTTATCAATAAATTTGGTATCAAAAGAAAGCTGACATTATTATCTACACTTTTATTTTGTACAAAGTTAAAATAGTTAGCTGCTATAGGGTATATGATAGACCAATGTTCTCCAAGACAATAAGAAAAATTAATCCTATTTAGGTCACTTTTTGAAGGGTTGTATCATTTTACGAAAGTGATAACCCCCATACATTTATATATTGCAGGAAAGTCCTTACTCTGATCTATTAGAAAATGACATAAAATAAGATGCAGGGGTAACACAGAAATGTTAGTGACATTATACCCCTGTACCACTACCTCTGTCAGTTGATGTTTTGTCTCATTCACATAAAGGTAGCATTAGAACCTTACATCTAACAGTGTTTCTGAGGCTCTTGTTGGATTCCTTGTTCAATTTCCTTTCAGAAAATGTATACTTTTATCATGCTGGGGGTATGGTTTGAAAAATATGGGCATTTGAAGGTGAAAGAGTGTCGCGAATGTCAACAAGAGCACCAATGGCGCTGTGGCTCTACGCTTTTTTTGTGGGAAAGCAATTGTTCTTGGAGTCGAATGCGCAACAGGTTGGTAGCTGTATGGAAAGGTTGGGTAGGTCGGCCTGAAGGTTTAAAAAATTCCCCACAAATATTGAATACGGTCCTTGAAACTCGATCACGGGGTCAATCTTCCTCCGCCGCATTATTATTTTTAGCCGCATTACTATTAGTTGCAAAATCTGAAAATAATTCATTATTGTGCAAATTACTACTGAACCAGCAAGAATAATTTGTTCTGCAAAATTTTAAAATCCCCTTTTTTTAGTATTTTTAGTTTTCAACAACTATAGAAAGCCTTGGCAACTATTAGAATTCATCTAAATTGACCTCAGACGACCCCAAAATGACCTCCCAAAAATTTGGCTCTAAATGGTGACCTCAGATGACCCCAAAATGACCTTCCAAAATTTGACTTCAAATGTTGACTGTACCCACCAAGTTTCATGCCCATACGACAGTTTTAGTAATTTGACCTCAGGTGACCCCTGGCTGACTCGAAATGAGCTTCCAAAATTTGACTCTAAATGTTGACTGTACGCACCAAGTTTCATGCACATACGACAGTTTTTAGTAATTTGACCTCAGATGACCCCTGGATGACCCCAAAATACCCTTCCAAAAATTCGGTTCTAAATGTTGACTGTACCCACCAAGTTTCATGCCCATACGACAGTTTTTGCTAATTTGACTTCAGATGACCCCTGGATGACCTCTGGTGACCGTGACCCACTAACCAATACAAACTTGTTCTGTGCGACCCCACAAAATTAGGCTCCAAATGTTGGCCGTACCCACCAATGCCCATACGACATTTTTAGCAATTTTACCTCAGATGACCCCTGGGTGACACCGGTTGATCCTGAAATGACCTTCCAAAAATTTGACTCCAAATGTTGACTGTACCCACCAAGTTTCATGCCCATATGGCAGTTTCATGCCCATATGGCAGTTTTTGCTAATTTTACCTCAGATGACCCTGGATGACCTCAGGTGTCCTTGACCCACTAACCAATACAAACTTGTTCTGCCTGGGGTCAAGATGCACCCACCAAAATTTGGCTCCAAATGTTGACTGTATCCAGTTTCATGTTCATACAACAGTTTTTTAGTAATATGACCTCAGATGACCCCTGGGTGACCCCAAAATGACCTTCCCAAAATTTTGATTCCAAATGTTGACTGTACCCACCAAGTTTCATGACCATACGACAGTTTTTACTAATTTGACCTCAGATGACCCCTGATGACCCCAAAATGACCTTCCCAAAATTTGACTCCAAATGTTGACAGTACCAACCAAGTTTCATGCCCATGCGACAGTTTTTAGTAATTTGACCTCAGATGACCCCGGATGACCTTCCCAAAATTTGACTCCAAAGGTTGACTGTACCCACCTAGTTTCATGCCCATACGACAATTTTTAGTATCTTCCCAAAATTTGACTTTAAATGTTGACTGTACCCACCAAGTTTCATGCCCATACGAGTTTTTAGTAATTTGACCTCAGATGACCCCTGGGTGACCCCGGGTGACCTTCCCAAAATTTGACTCCAAATGTTGACTGTAACCAGTTTCATGACCCTACAACAGTTTTTGCAAATTTGACCTCAGATGACCCCTGGATGACCTCAGGTGACCTTGACCCGCTAACCAATACAAACTTATGCTGGGGTCAAGATGCACCTAGTACCAGGGATCTATCTGATGATTTTGTTTTTGGGTGGATCACCGCATTTTACACATAAAATACACGTAACCCACACACAACGCAATTGAATAACAGACCGGTACTGCACAGTGCCGCCGCTGGTTACCAGCTGTTCTCATTTATGTAATCAGCAATTGGAGCCTACAAAATCTGGTGCATTTATAGTGTACGGTAGTAACGGTACTAACATGTGATATCGGGAATTGACACAAATTTTACGGTAACAAAATCAGTCATACCCAGAAAGGATAAAATTCGAATTGAGAAAATATTGTATGTGACATGGTGTACTAAAGATGCATCCACCCACCAAGTTTGAGGAACATGCTTCCCCTACTATGCTAGTCTGAGGTGCTCTGACGATAACACTCCGATCGCCATGCAATCTAAGTTTTGTAGGCCAGTGGGACAACGGAATCACTACGTGAACGAGCTACTACTACAATAGTCTCTGAGTAAAGAGGCAGACACAGACAAAGAAACAGATAGTGAATTAAATAGTGATGATCAGTTGAGTTGTAGCAACTACAAATTTCGAACGTTTGTCAGGGGGTCAAATCCCCACCATTTATATTTCCCCCACACTTTTTAGACAGACACCTTTTTTATCAAAAATTGAACCCCCACCCTTATGCAGTGTTTGTGACCAAAGCTTACAGCATTACTTATCAAATTCGGAAGACTGAACATCGGCGCTATCGCTGTTTCATACAGTCACTTCGGACCAAAGCTTACAGCATTACTTATCAAATTCGGAAGACTGAACATCGGCGCTATCGCTGTTTCATACAGTCACTTCCGGGTCCATTTTAGCACTATCTGCGCCATCAATCCATTTCAGAATCCGAATTGATGCAGAATTTATCCTCATCTATTATATCAAACACTCATGATTTTCTTATTCATCTGAAACATCTTTCAAAAGATACGACTTTAGATTGTTTACAGCATTACTTTATCAAATTCGGAAGACTGAACATCGGGGCGCCGCCGCTTCATACAGTCACTTCGGGTCCATTTTATCATTATCTGCGCCATCAATCCATTTCAGAATCCGAATTGATGCAGAATTTATCCTCATCTATCAAACACTCGTGATTTTCTTATTCATCTGAAACATTTGCGACATATTAAATGTTGGCAAAACTGCATCACTGCAACTGCATCGAAAAGATACGACTTTAGATTGTTTATCATAAACACATGGGCAAATTGTAAAGGGCTGAGATACCTGTGAGATCCTGAATACATGAAAACGTCAGTCTATACTCTCTACACGGCCGCTGTGGTTCAGATCGCTCCACTTCTAGTGTGAGCGAGCGGGCCAAAGCGGCTGATGTAGAGACTGAAAATTATATTCATTCATAAAACTCACGGTAGCGTCGATTCTACTGTGGGGTGACGTCAGTATGAATTGAAAACATCAGCAAATTAATTTTTGACATTTTCTTTCCAGATTTATGAAGAAAATATGAATGTTTTTCAACAGATCATCAAATTACTTTATTATATTTTTTTTGCAATTGGTAGCGTTACCCACACGCTTTATAATTATATATTGCTCCCACGCTTTTTAGAAACCCACCCTTTATTCCGCAAAATTGTAATTTTTACAGATTTTCAGAATTCCCAACCCACGCTGTAGAAAGCGTGCCAGACAAACAATGATAATGAATAGCCAGATGTGACCTTCGCTGTCGAGACGTTGTTTTCAGGGTTGTCAAACCCGCGATTTGGTAACCCAATTAGGCGACTTTTGAAGATTTTCCCCGGGACAATTTCCTGCCCCATAAAATGCAAAGGGTAAAGAAACAAGAGCACCAATGGCGCTGTGGCTCTGTGCTTTTTTGAATGTGAAAGTAATTGCAGTCGAATGTGCAACAGGTGAAATCATATACATTGTATGTGCCAGATCACACGCAATCATACATCTTGCTGGTTGGTAGCTATATCTTATTTGCAGAGCATAATACATCCATCAATAAGTTTCATATCCACATGAGGTTTTAGTAATTTGACCACAGATGACCCCTGAGTGACCTTGGATGACCCCAAAATGACATTCCAAAATTTGGCTTGAAATGTTGACTGTACCCACCCCGTTTCATGCCCATGCGAGTTTTAGTAACTTAACCTCAGATGACCCCTGGGTGACCTCGATGACCCCGAAATGACCTTCCAAAAATTTGACTCTAAATGTTGACTGTACCCACAAAGTTTCATGCCCATACAACAGTTTTTAGTAATTTGACCTCAGATGACCCCTTGGTGACCTCAGATGACCCCAAAATAACCGTCTGAAAATTTGACTCTAAATGTTAAGTGTACCCACCAAGTTTCATGCCCATACAAGTTTTTAGTAATTTGACCTCAGGTGACCCCTTGGTGACCTTGGATGACCCCGAAATGACCGTCCGATAATTTGACTCTAAATGTTGACTGTACCCACCAAGTTTCATGCCCATACGACAGTTTTTAGTAATTTGACCTCAGATGACCCCTTGGTGACCTTGGATGACCCCGAAATTACCTTCCGAAACTTTGACTCATAATGTTAAGTGTATCCATCAAGTTTCATGCTCATACGACAGTTTTCAGTAATTTGACCTCGGATGACCCCTGGGTGACCTCGGATGACCCCAAAATGACCGTCAGAAAATTTGACTCTAAATGTTAACTGTACCCACCAAGTTTCATGCCCATACGACAGTTTTAGTAATTTGACCTTAGATGACCCCTGGATGACCTCGAGTGACCTTCACCCACTAACCAATACAAACTTGTTCTGTCTGGGGTCAAGATGCACCCGCCACCAAGTTTGAAGAATGTGCGACCCCTAGTCTCCGAGAAAAAAGGTTTTTGCATATTATGCATAAATTATGCAAATTAGGTAGGTAATTACCATATTTTGCGCTGAAAATCGAATCAGGTCGAGATCCTCTGGTCATGCTACCCCCACCACGCTTCATCATCATAGGGCTTAGCATTCTTACGGATCCCCAGAAACAGCTTCACAAGGCGGATTTCTTCAGATTTCCAACCATTTTGTAGAAGCGTTCCCGCATAAATTATGCAACTTAACAACTAAATGCGATACTTTTCGCCAAAAACTAATCAGGTGATCAGCAGGTGTGTATCATTCCTGTCACAAGGTTTCGATTACCATGCACCGCTATCAATTTGCGCTGATATTCGCATAAATTATGCAAATTAGCTATGTTAATTTGCATATTTTCACCGAAAACATACAATTACGGAGCAAACTTGGATACCCTTCCTCCCACCAAGTAGCGTCCCCGTAGGTCTTACGGTTCCCCAGATACAGCTCCGGACAAACATTCGGACATCCCACCCCCACACACAGACGGAAATAGTGATTACTAGGTCCCATCCTGAACAAAGTTCAGAAATGAAATTTTATCAATTTGCGCTGATTTTTGCATAAATTATGCAAATTAGCTATGTTAATTTGCATTATTTTTCACCGAAAACATACAATTACGGAGCAAACTTAGATACCCTTCCTCCCACCAAGTAGCGTCCACGTACTCGTGAGGTCTTACAGTTTCCCAGATACAGCTCCAGACGGACACACGGACATCCACACCCCGGACAGACAGAAATACTGAGGCGAGACAAAAATGAAATTTTATAACAAATTTTTGTGACTTGAGATCATTTGCATTTTTTTTTAAACACCAAAACTGTTCTGTCCTGACATGTCTGTTGTGTCATGTGTGTTGAACCCAGTCCAACCGAACAATCGTAAGTTCTGTTCGGATCTGGATCTGCCTGGTCTGGATGCTGTACTCCGATTAAGCAGGACTAGCCTACATCACATCAGTGTTTATTTCTGATAGATTTCACTTCATGATTTTTTCTTCAATTTCATCACTTACGAAAGTACGAAAGTAGACAATTATCTAGTAGTCAGTATAACCTCGGAGCAGTTCGTGTGAGACCTACGTACATGGAATAGTAGTACATGGCTTCCGAATTTGGAACTTCACATGTTCAACTTGTCATGCCGGTCGAGTCCCGCGTTACAACTAAAATCAAACCACTTCTATATTAAGTCCATCGCTGAATTTTACAAATAACTTAAATAAACATCTTTATATTTAATAAAAAAAATATTATGGTATGCTCGTAAATGCTTCGAATGACATTTACCAGAAGCTCATGAGCTCAGAATGGTAAACAAACTAGCGTATTTTCACCTCGATTATGCACCGTAGCTCTCTGTGGTTGAGTTTGCAAGGTCAGTGGGTCAGTGAACTTAGTCTCCTATGCAGCCAGTTTGGTTACGCTCCCTCCACAAAAATGTTTGTGTGTAAGGGGCGGAACCAAACTGGCTGCTGTGGAGACTACTGCAAGAATCGATCAATCACACAAAACTGTTTGCTGATTGGTTCAGAAATGGTGATGTCATCAATCAAGAAAAACTAATCGATTTATTGGTTCAAAATAGCCTCATAGAAAAGTACGAAGTTTGTTGAGCATCGCAGCTTATCGGTAAAAACGCGTGACCTTTAACAAAAAATCGGCACAGTGCTTTCAGTACTGCACTTGCGCAAGCCAAATAGTCCCCCAGAAAAGTCATTTGTTCAGATTTATTCGGGATTTATTCAAGATTCAGACATGTTCTTGACTATTTTTGACATTCCTTACCTATCTCTTTATTTAAATTATAAAGAAATAGTGAAGAAAAGTTAAGAAGTAGTCAAATAATTTCTGATCTGAACTAAAATCTTAAGAAATGTACCTCCATTGGTTTCCGTCTGTATTACGAATTCTTAAATTATACAGACCAGAATAATCTCTAGCACACACAGGGAACCAAGATATAACTCGATTATCGTGACTATTTTGGTCTTTTTTACCCAAAAATAATACTTTTATCGCCTGAATTTCAATAAAATCTGGAGTGCAATCGATTCGAAAATAACTTAGCCAAACTTAGAAACGAAACTTAAGTCTTCATATCAGTCATTAAATGATCCTTAGCATAAAAACCAACAGCGTATTGTGGCCTGAAAATGAATGCTAGTTAGTTGCATGACAAAGGCACTGATAAGCTCCGCTCAGAGCCAAAAAATTGGGCGACTTTTCGATTATTTGACCTGCGATTCGGGCTGAATTTTTTTGGCAACCCTGGTTATTTAGCGTTAATTTAGCTAAATTACTACGCCGCTGGTCTCTAAATATTTTGAAGTGTTGTCCCATGGTAACAAAACTCCCGAGAACTCAATAAACAATCTGGACAAAGGAATCATCCAATCACGTTTCTATCCATGTGAGATCACCGCAAAAATTCATGATAAAAGGTCACTTTCCCAAAGAAAAATAGTGCAATCCGTCAATTCCGCCATGATCTCACAACTTAAATTACTCAGACCAAAATAATCTCTAGCGCATACAGGGAACCAAGCAAAACGATAGAAATGACTTGTTTCTCATGACGACTTTTGACTTTTCTCACTTCAAAATAAGTACTTTCCCCACCCCAAATTCACTTCTAAAGGAGTGCAATCGATTGCTAAATAACTAAGCAAACCTTGGAACGTAATTTCAAAGCCAAATATCATAAACAAAAGAAACCTTAGCATAAAAAGCAAGAACGCAAGTGGCCAAAATATGTAGCAAAAATACAGTCCTCACTGACTGCAATGACTCAGGCTCACCTAGCTACGCTAAGAGCCAAAAATGAGTGTGTGACGAAAAGTCGGCGAGGTTAAAACGCATGGCCTTATACGCACGGGCTTGTTTTGTTCCAGGGGGTCTTCAAAAAATTTTGTACAGGGATGTGCCACACAGACTTTCGGATGCTAACTTTCTCTCTCCTTTTTGCTATTGTATACCAATTTTTCACTAAAAAAACACTAAAAAAGCAACCAAATCTGTCCTACTGTAATTCTAAGACGCTTTTAGGGGGACTTAAATTACCCTTTGATCTCCACTGAAAACTCAACATCGATATATACCAAAATTGCTAGAAAGGTACCCCAAAACCGCAACACATCCCCGTATACCTTCAAACAGTAAACCGTACAAATATCTATGTTGCTCTTTTTTGTAAGAAACAAAGTATTTAATACTTTCTGTCTACACCTGTGCCACATGTATCCTATTCACTTTGCAAAATTACATTATACCCACTTACTTTCAAGCGTACACAATACACAATTAAAGATAGCGCAGTCTGAGATTTCCTTGACCAGAACACAAAATCCAATAATTGACACTTTCAGAACAAGCAATTTAGCTCTGCATGCATGCTGGATTGGACGACTTTTAGATGGGGATTCCAACATTCTGCAAATTTGCATCTTTGTACTTCCAGGCAGGGCTCGAAATAAGGAGGGCCCGAGCCCTCGGCCCTCCAAAATTAGTGAGGGCCCACAAAAAACACATCTGGCGGGCCCAAATGGCCCACAAAATTTGTGGCAATTTGTTCACTTTTTTGTGGGGTTCATAGGTTAAAACCAATGGCCCAAATGGCCCTCAGAAATTCTGGCTTATTTCGAGGCCTGCTTCCAGGTTTTGTCAGTCTCAAATAATTAATTGCAAAATTTACAATTTTGTATCCATTAAGGTTATACAGGATTTTGACATTTTGTGTAGGCAAATTGGCTGCACGTAGCCACCTAAAATATTTTGTTTTTCAAAAAATAAACATGGCAGGCCTAAAATCATACTTCATCTTAAAGTTGACACTCTAATGATTATTATTGTAATACTTTTAACGTCATAGCTCATACACAAATGTACTTTGTAAGTGTTTCAATTTGTGTTCAATTTCATGAGCATGAGGTTTTTTGGGAAAGAGGCCAGGAAAATATGGGGAGAGGGTCCGATTTCATTGCGATTTCACATATGTGTTACAAACAAACCAATGAAATAATGTACCTATTTATTCTTTCGATAGGTCCTCCTGATTTAAAACAGTAAGCTTACATGTTCACAGAATGTCAATGAAAATGATGGGGTAAATGTCGTCTTTTTTGCAACAACAATATTAATTTAGTGTGCCAATATATTGACACAATTATTCCCTACATTATTTCTTTGAAGTATCAGCCAACACATGCATATCAAAATTTTATGAATCAGCTACGGGAAACATTAAAAATAATTTATTTCATCTCAGCATATCAGGCCAAATGGTCCAAAATGGAGTTCTGAGATATCCACACATTTAGTTTCAAGTACTCACATTTTCTGCTATTTCACAGTATCAATTCACAATCCCATAATATTCCAGGTGCAGTGCTCCTGTATTACTACTGATAATCCTTACTGCATGGGAAGTATCAATTGATTTTCACAAAACTTGCAGAAATTGACAAATTTCTGCCAAAACTTCCACACTATCAATATCATGTTCAAACCATGTGCTAACTTGTTTACAATGCTAGTTAATGTTGCCTGGGCCAAGGTGATAGTACTTATTTTATTGATTTTGTCTAGTATAGTGCTGGTTGAATACTCATGCTCCACTGTGCATATGCTTCAGTGATTTTAGCAATCAAATGAAAATGATAGGGTTGCCAGTTCATGCGCTGGAATAATAATCACTATAAGGGGGCACATCACTAAATAAATGTCCCATTGAAATACATGTGAAAATACAATCAAGTAACTAGGTGCATAATAATTATGAGTCCTGGGGGGAGGGTAGAATGGGGGAGGGGGGAGCAGTTTTTGGCAAACATTTACAGTGCATCTTTATAAGGCTCAGGAAACACTACAGAAACATTCAAATCTGCATCATAATATCTAGGCCATTTAAAGTTTCCACATTGGCAAAGTTAGGCTGGCCGAGAGCAGGGCCAGGGGAGGATGACAGGAAATGTTGGCATACCTTTTAAAATCTAACCCACGGGCCCCCCATGTATAATTGGGTTTCCCCTTCCAAAGAAAATGATAGCCCCTCACACCTTCTCTTTCTTCCATGAGTTACACCAAATGCGGAAGGATTTAGTGTAGTGTCCCCTTAAAACAAGAACTGTCTTTAAAAAAGAATTAGTGCTGTGGGATATCTAGAGCAAATATTGATACACAAAATTATTTCAAAAATACTTTGTTGATACAATTTTTTCAATCTACATCTCTGAGATGTTTAATATATACATATACTTCATAAATAAAAATTAAAAAACAAAATACAAGTTGAGTGGAATTTTCACCCTCCGTAACCTTAAGGACAACCTTGGAATAATTATGTGTTCACTTCATATAATATCAAACACGTTAGTTTTGTATGCATTATTAAATCTTTTATGCAGTGAATACAAATTACAAATTTGCGCTAAGTTATCAGTGTTTATAATACACTGCACTACATGTAGGCGGCGGTCACTCGTATTTGGCGATTCTCAGCTGTCACGATTAGCTGGCTGATGGTGACTGTACCCACCAAGTTTCATGCCCATACAACAGTTTAATATAATACATTGTAATTGTGTACCGGTACATCCATATCCAAACGATGCACTTGTCGGCTGCTACATGTGTCTCATTTTACTTAATAGCTAGGAATAAATACCAGACTCATCTCAAGTGGAGGTCACCTCAAATCATACCCAAGTCACTTGATTTAGGAATACAGAGAACATAATCCTAAACCATGTGACCTGGGGATGATTTGAAGTGAAGTCCACTTGAGATGAGTCTGGTGTTTATTCCTAGCAATTATGTGAAATGAGACACATGTAGCAGACGACAAGTGCATCGTTTTGATATGGATGTAAACAATTTGACTCCTGCTGACCCCAAAATGACCTTCACAAAATTTGGCTCTAAATGGTGAGTGACTGTACCCACCAAGTTTGAGGAATGTGCAACCTCTAGTCGCTGAGAAAAACAGTTTTCACTAATTTGACCTCAGATGACCCCTGGATGACCTCACCTCAGGTGACCTTGACCCATTAACCAATACATTCTTGTTTTGTATCGGGTCAAGATGCACCCACTCACTAAGTTTCATGCCCATTTGACAGTTTTTACTAATTTGACCTCAGATGACCCTTGGATGACCTCGTCCCACTAACCAATATAAACTTGTTCTGTCTCGGGTCAAGATGTACCGGGGCACTGTACAAACTTGGAATTTGTTGGTTTTTTTTTCTGATTTGTTTTTTAAAATCAACCAAACATTTTCCAGATCAAAATTTTTTTTTATAGATTTTGCATTTTTGGCGGAAAATCACACATTTTTCAGTTTTTGAAGAAATCAAGGTGCAATTTTTGGCTTCCAAAATCACAAATTTAGCATGCCTAAATTAATGCTTTCTCATAAGACACAAGTTGAGAACAGTAAATACAAACAGCTACCGATGCTGACTCGGCAATTTTTGTTTCCAATTAAATTATCAACATACACATCGTCGATTATAAAAAGTGTGTTGACATTGATGACAGCATGCGTAAACATGTCATTAATAAAGCCACAATGGCAATATCACAACTATGTATGATGTCATTTCAAATTGATACATTGATGCCTGTCAATTTCAATAACCAAGACAACAACAAAACGCACTGTAAGTGTAATTGTCTGTACCTTGGTAATGCTATTACATGTAGGCTACATGTAGTATCAATTTATTTGCATTAGGTACCGGGTAAGCTAAGCATACAGCGGAATGTGGGCATGTTGCCTGTAGGGTCGATGCTATCGATGCTAAGTCAGGTTTGCGTGATAGCGCAAGCGTACACAAAAGAAACTTTGTGCGTAAGATGAGCGATGTCACCAGGTCTGAATGCTGTACCAGCATCAGCTGAAGTACGCTATTAGAGCACAAGCATGGAAAATTGCAGTCTGTGTTATTTTAAATCTACATGTATGAAGCTATGCAACTCATTAAATGGAAATCTGACAAGGATAGTTTCATTATTCGTATAATGTCAAAAACACAAACAATTATCAATTTGACTTCAAGGAAGGTCCAGCCACTTAAGTGATGCACATCATGATAATTGATGCAAGCTGAAGAATGGATAATCGATGTACCATTCAGTGCAAAGCAAACATTTTTTGTGTCAAATCCTGTAGTGTCATGTCTGAAGCTGCTACCTGATTACTCATGCTTGGACAAACAGCTGCTTAAAAATAATTACAATTCTTATTATGAACATTTAGATAAAAATGTTTTTGTTATGAAATGTTGGCTAAACATTAACAAAAACAAATTAATGATGTCTCCAGCTAACACAGTTGGCCACAGACAAACTATATCATGAATTAGGGAATAAATAAAAAGTATAATAAATTTAAACCTCCTTGTTGCATGTTTGATAGGGTCAAGAATCAGAGAATTTATTTATTCAGCTCAAAATTGAAAAATGTATGTATACATTGTATAGGTTTAAAATTGCTTTGACCTTCATAAAATACAATACGGTATTTATTTTTGTTTAGGCATTATTTGTATTACATGTATGCATTTTATTATAACTATAAAGCCATGCAAAAATTCTTTCAGTTCATAAATTCATCAAATAGCATTGAAGCAAAATCCTGTTATTGTTAAAAAGTGGTAACCTTTACCACACATCAGTGATTCCAGTGAATCTCAATATCACTTTACTAAACCTGAATTTATACTCGATCGCTGAGCGATTGCGATGAAACGCTTTTGGAAAGCGATGGGCAATCGCCAAATTTTGCGATGCATCGCTCATCGCTTTTGTATTTATACTAATCACGGCGATAGCGATTGCAGACAACAATTAAAATATTCTAAATGCCACAAAATACATTTTTAAAACATCAGTTGCTGTCAATAATTACAGTTACATTGAATTAATTCATCACCAAAAGTTAATAATCGAGAAAGGTAAATTAATTAGCAAAATAATAGAGCCAGTTGGTTGTATATGATTGGTTGACGCATTCACGTGTCCAGCGATATCGCTGGGAAGTTGAGATTTCTTCAACTTGCAAAAGCGACATCGTTTTTGCCTCAGCGATTTGAATCGATTGATCGGCTTGAGTTTGACGCTATGGAAATGTAAGTAAACACTGAGCATGTGTGAGCGCTTTTCTGCAAAAGCGATCGAGTATAAATTCAGCTTTAAACTGTGGAATGAACACACATAAGGTCATACTGATAGAAATTGTAGGCTTTTTCTTGGGGGAAGGGGGGGAGAAGTTGATGGTTGTTTTTTGATGTGACGATGGATTCTAAAATACAAACTACACAAAGCACTTGATGGCATACACTAACCTTTTTACAGAAAGGACATGTTGTTTTACTAAATATCATCACTTTGTTGTTAGCTATGGCTTCTAGAACCCGACTACGCACATCGTTGGGTAGGGGTGCCATCTTGATGAAATTCTTCTTGCACCGCGACGTAGGTGCCGGAGATGTGTTGGAACAAATAAGTCCCGTCCTTTATGGCTTGTCAATCAAATGTCAAAGTTCAGATGCACAGTTACTTCTCCAATTTATGATCTACAAAAAACAAAACAAAAAAACATGGAAAACTGAGAGAGGAATATAAATCATGTAGTGTGTATCACAGTGTAATGAGTGTATGTAACCTGTTTGTGGCAACAACCGCGACATTTTATGTCAATATGATGATGCTTGTGTAATTTCTCTAAACTTCAAAAAGAATATTTCTTGTTGATGTACATAAAGCGGGGCTGGAAAAAATGTACATTTCCTGGGATTGCAATAGAATACCTGAGTGGAAGAAGGGCCCAACTCCATTTTAAAAACTGAATTAAGTTTTAACTTCAACACTACACTATTTTTTGTTCACCTGGAACATTTTCACTAGTCCGACTAGCGTCTTCAGCAGATGGTGATGCTGTGTTGATATCTTGTCTACAATCGGGATATCGCTCATTGATGACGTCATATGATTGACAGAATGACGCCATAGGATGTTACGATGTAGCGCCCCGGCATCAGCAAATTATCCCAAATGAGATCCATTTCTAGTCCTTGGTCACGATTTATGACGTCATCAGTGAGAGATATCCCGATTGTAGACAAGATAGCAACACAGCATCACCATCTGCTGAAGACGCTAGTCGGACTAGTGAAAACGTTCCAGGTGAGCTAAAAATAGTGTAGTGTTGAAGTTAAAACTTTAATTCATTTTATCTACCACTACGTATGAATATCCACTCGTATATCCATTAAAACTGTTTTTGAGATATTAAGAAATATTAAGATATTTGGAAAAGATTTATAGACAGATTGTTTTCATCTTCAGAGGACCTTTAATACCTGAACATTACAAACATGCACTCGAAATTATATGTTTCCATGGCAACGGTACAGGTCTTAATACGAGCTGGAGTTTGGCCTTTCTTCCACTAATATACTGCAAGTGTCAGTTCCATAAGCAGATGTGTTGTAAATAGCTACAGAAATTTGGTAATTATCCATTAATTGTACAAGTAGAAGCATGTAATATGTTAGCAAGAAAGTTTATTGCAGTGAAAAGCAGATTTCATGGATGAACAAAATCAGTGTCCGCAATAAGTGCGTAGCAGTAGCAAAATGCTACACAATTTTCATCATTTGCTACACAATTTTGGAATTTTGTACCATTCATAAGAATTCGCTCCCAAATTTGGTGATCATTTTTGCTACACAAATAAAATTGCTTAATGCGGACCCTGAACAAAATTCATCTTGAACCCAATATTTGTGGAAGAAGGGCCCAACTCCATGGAGTTCCAGGGTCTTTCTTCCATGAAAACCATGATTAAGTGCATGTGGAAGACTATTAAGGGGGTACTACACCCCTGTGGTAAATTTGTGACTATTTTTGCATTTTTCGCAAAAAATAATAACACGCTGGTAACAAAAGTTATGTATATTATTGGGGCAAGGAATCCAATTACTACACTGAAATTTCAGTGACTCAAGACAAGCGGTTCGGTATATATGATAATAAGGTACATCCTAGCGGTACCTTATTTCTTATCATAAATAACGAACCGCTTGTTTTGGGTCACTGAAATTCCAGTGTAGTAATTGGATTCCTTGCCCCAATAATATACATAACTTTTGTTATCACTGCGTTATTAGTTTTTGAGAAAAATGCAAAAATAGACACAAAAATATCGAGGGGTGTAGTACCCCCTTAAGAGAGTGGATTTTGGCTCAATTTTCACACACAAGGAAGAACAGTCTGCTGGCAATAAAATGCTGGGTCTAACTCATTTTTGTAAACAAGGCGGTTCTCGAACCACGAGTCTCGCCTGCTTTTGCAACAACCTGCTTTTGTGATTACTTTTGGTCGAGGTAAATGAATTTGGCGGTTATCGGCTAGGCATGATTATCTGGCTGATGGTGACTGTGCCCACCAAGTTTCATGCCCATGCAACAGTTTTTACTAATTTGACCCCTGGTGACCCTGAAATGACCTTTCAAAACATTGGCTCTAAATGTTGACTGTATCCACTAAGTTTCATACCCACACGACAGTTTTTACTAATTTGACCTCAGATGACCCCTGATGGCCTCGAAATGATCTTCCAAAATTTGGCTTTAAATGTTGACTGTACCCACCAAGTTTCATGTCCATCAACAGTTTTTACTAATTTGACCTCAGATGACCCCTGGTGACCTCAAAATGACCTTCCAAAAATTTGGCTTTAAATGTTGACTGTACCCACCAAGTTTCATGCACATCCGATAGTTTTTACTAATTTGACCTCGGATGACCCCTGGTGACCCCGAAATGACCTTCCAAAAATTTGGCTTTAAATGTTGACTGTACCCACTAAGTTTCATGCCCATCCGAGTTTATACTAATTTGACCTCAGATGACCCCTGGTGACCTTGAAATGACCTTCAAAAAATTTGGCTTGAAATGTTGACTGTACCTACCAAGTTTCATGCCCATCCGACAGTTTATACTAATTTGACCTCAGATGACCCCTGGTGACCTTGAAATGACCTTCAAAAAATTTGGCTTTAAATGTTGACTGTACCTACCAAGTTTCATGCCCATCCGACAGTTTATACTAATTTGACCTCAGATGACCCCTGGTGACCTTGAAATGACCTTCCAAAAATTTGGCTTGAAATGTTGACTGTACCTACCAAGTTTCATGCCCATCCGACAGTTTATACTAATTTGACCTCAGATGACCCCTGGTGACCTTGAAATGACCTTCAAAAAAATTTGGCTTGAAATGTTGACTGTACCTACCAAGTTTCATGCCCATACGACAGTTTTTACTAATTTGACCTCAGATGACCTCTAGAGGTCCTCAGTGACCTTGACCCACTAACCAATACAAACCGGTTTTGTCTCGGGTCAAGATGCACCCACCCACCAAGTTTGAGAAACGTGCGACTCCTAGTCTCCGAGAAAAAGCAAAACTTTAATCAAATTTGTCACACACGCACACACGCACCCCCCACACACACACACCCCCACACACACCCCTACATACGGAAAAGTGATTATATAGTCTCCTGCCTTATCAGGCGAGACAAAAATTGAAGTTGGGCCCTTCTTCCACTCAGGTATGGTATTCAATTCATTGAAGTGAAAATTTCCCACAAGAAGTGGCTACGGGAAGCCGGGTACCTAAAAAAATGCAAAACAAATTGTCCTCCAAGAGAACAGGAAGTGCCTCGTATTGGGCATACCACCACGTTTTAAAGGATGTATTTCAAGCAGCATCCCCGTCTTCAGTAGTTCAGTTTGTTGGAGTTTGTTTGTTCCAGTAAACAAAGTAGAGTTGTAGACAGTATAGTGTGTGAGTACACAAAACAATGTAACATGCAGTGATGATGTTTTACATGCATGGACCAACAATGGGGAATTCTGCACTGGTTTGCTTGTAACAGGGGTAGCGCGAGCACAAAAAATCAAGGGGTCCAATTTAATTTTTCTGGACCCTTTGGTACCTGCAAAACCAACATTTAAGGAGTCCAATGAGAATTTAAGGAGTCCATCTGTCCGAAATTCTAAAGTTTGGAACTTGTCAAATATTCCAATGAAAGTATTAGTGTCGTTGGCCTATGGCGATTCGGGAGATTTACTGATCTTTTAATTTTTTGATTTTTAATCAACGATTCTTATACTGTAATAGCTCAGTGCATCATAAAATTAAGGAGTCCATACAGTTTTTATCGGACCCTTTGGTCACTTTCAACTTGTGATTTAAGGAGTCCAAAATGGCCAAAATAAAAAATAAGGAGTCCCTGGACGTGCAGACTTCTTAAATGCGACCCCTGGCTTGTAAACTGTCTTGACTTGGGTCCAGAGGGTGGGGGTACTAAAGTTTGGTTTGGGTAGGGTGTGCTGCTGAGAATTTGGCCCATCAATACACCTTGTACTAATTTTTCAAGAAATTTTGACCCATGGATGTACCAAAACTCAAAATTTTCCACCAAATTTAATATAAATTGTATTTATTTTTATGTACAATTCTGGTTTACCCCGTGCGCACCCTGGGTTAGGGTTGGGCTTAGGGTTATACTTATGCGCAGGGTATATACCAGAATTATTCCAATTTTTGCAACTTCACAACAGCGCCAAATCGGCAGACCGCTGAAGATCCTTGCTGAAAACTATTCTGTGGGTCGGTGTCACATCACTTCTGGTTGATGATGTGACTCACAGTTGAGTGAAAACAAGTCCTTGTCTTGATTTGATTCTTTTAAATGGTTGCTGTCAATGTCATTGGTGTTGTGTACCAGTGCATTTCGATCGCAAATAGTCAGTGGAATCAAAAATGTTTTAAGTTTGTTGGGTGGAAGTTCTTACAATGTACTTAATTTACCATTAAATTATACTGACAAACTTATTTAATTCCATGGCGGAATGTTGGTTTTCCGGAATTGAAGTTGGAGTGAGCAACATCGCTATATACATGTAGCCTCCTTCACAGCCGGTTTCTGTCGTTCATAACAAACCGTGAGCCACATGCAGTTTGGGCCCAAGAGTCAAGACTAGAAATAGCCCGGATGTTGGATCGACAGAATAACTCGGATGTAATTTATTGTGTTATGTTGAAATTTGGATGAAAGTTATTTCAATGAGTCACCCGTATCTTTTGATTTAAATTTGCCTATTTTGAACAGTCTAAAATTTTGTTGAAGTGCAATTTTAGCAACATTTTTGATGCGATCGCCCGTTGTGATCGGCTGTTTTACTTCTGAACTTCCATCTCTTTACACTGTGTCATGCTTCAGTGAATACGAGTCTAGATTTTGAATGCAATGGTCTCTAGTATTAACGAATATGAAGAGTATTGGTGAGCAAAATTTAATGCAATTTTTGCCAAGTATTTAACCTTTATTTTACCGAAATCGGCCCAGAAATTTGCTCGATTCGAGGTCAAAACAGAATGTAAACAAACTGAATCAGCTCCTCTGCTACTACTAGTCACTCTGATCCACGATCTATTGTGGGTTGAAAAGCATTTAGTGTAGCATCATGTAAAATAAGTACCCGGATGGCCGGGGTCACCTATAAAATGAAATGATGTGGTTTGATGGCAACTTCATTTGAATTCACCTTTCATAACTAAATATTAAGGTGCTGGACGGCTGGCACTGGCAGTAAGCTTAAGTTAAATTTGCAAATGACTGAATTCTGAAATGTAAAAGGAAATCTGGAAAAAATAATACCAGGATTATGCTGGCTGAGTTTGTCATTGTGTGTACAGTGTGTACTGACATTGACTGACCGGCATGACCGGTCGTGTATGTGAACAAATCGGGACGAACAAATCATGCATCTAATCATGTGTACACCATGCCAGAATTGAAAATTATAAGCTTTCTTACAATATGATATGAACACATTGTCAACATGTCATTGATTTTTTTTTAAACACACACAATAAACTAGATTCACGTCTCGATCTCCTGTACCTACCTCAACCAAAATTTTGCCTAGTCATCGTCTTGGCACACACACATACACACAAACCTAATGGTATACTGGTCAGTCTGTCACTCACCTTCAAGTTCAACTGAAAGCATGACTATGCATGTGTAACTCCTCTGTCTACTTCTTCCTGCTGAAGTGAGATGGCCATGAAAGCGCGCGCTACGGGCGCTATCAATTATTATGCCGGCTAATCCTCGCAATCCCACGGCCAACAGTCATTACTCAATGTGGTGTAATGGAATTCAGTGAACTCATCAGAGATGAGTATATTGCATAAGCTATTATTTCACGAGCTTTTTAATTTTGTTCATTTAAAATTAAATCGACTCATGTAAAGAAAAAAATGTTCATATGAATTTTAATAAATACAATTCATTGTAGTATGTGAGATTTAAAAGAACAAGAAAATAAACAATTCTTTAATGACAAAATATCGGATAATGACAGTTGCGTGAAAATAAATAAATGAAAATAGCATGGAGAGGGCGTTGAGCGTTTGGCAGCACAGTCAGGGCACAGTCAGTCTGGTCTGGCACAGCCTGGTCTGGCACCGGGTCTGGCACAGCCTGCCCAAATACAGAAATCATTTCAGGCCTGCCAGATGCAGGAACCGGGGCAGAAAGAAAGAAGCTGAGAACAATATACACAATATTTTTGAAAATCATAAAAATAGGGTCTATGCATAATTTTGATCCACATTTTTTACAAGCAAATCAAGCCTGCGATCAAGCCAGGCATTAAAAGGACATTTCGTGATCCACAACCTCATCCCCCACTTTTCTCAAAAAAAGTTGAGATTTTATACCACTGGATATCTCTGGCTACATTCTACATAATGTTTATGTACCGGTACATTTTTTTGCAGATTAATTCGTTAAGCAAAATTATCGCCAAAATTACCAACAGTGGCCTATGGCACTAAATCATGAATAACTCGCAAACGCAAAATCGGAATCAACTGAAATTTTGGGATTAAGCTTTTTTCGTGGATATCTGCTGAAAAATCTCATACATACTGCAGTTACTGTCCGTTTTCCTATATACACAATACACAGTGCTCTCACCATTGACGTGCGACCTTTACAAATAGTGTATGTTAGAAGTATATTGCATTTGCCTAGTTAACATCACTGTGTGAAAAATAACCGACCAATATTTAAACTATTCTCCAAACTTCTAGCAAATATATTTCTCTAACATGACCTAAAATTACAGCTAGGTTAGATGTTCAGAAATAGTCGCACTTTCGTAGAATATGAGTGAGGGCACTGAGCATAGCTAGCTCATAGCTAGCCAACTCCCGTGTTAATTGAATGGAGATTTGACCGAAAATATTGAGCTATATTGGTAACGGACCGCTCCGTTATAAGGATGCCACAAAAAAACCGGTACAAGCTACATTTAAACTATTCTATGAAATTCTAGAAAATATAGTTTTGTAACACGTCCTAAATTTTTAGCTAATTTAGGTGTTTGGAAATAGTCGCACTTTTGTGTTTTAGGAAGGATATGTAAACGACAGATAACACCAAAAATATGAAGAAATTATTTCCAAACCGTGTTAAGTCAACAATCATTATGTTGCTCATTTTCAAGAATGCTGGTTAACCATAACAAAAAGCAGGCCATTGTCTCATTTCGTGAACAAAGATCCACATACCATTGTTTCCTTGCGTTTCCTTTATAATCAGTTACCCAACTGAAGCTGTATTATAGCACCTCATAGCGATATCGCACATATAAAACAGACACATGTGCACAACCAGAGAAGATCCGATTTAATCAGTTGAGCTGTTTCAATGAGTGTTATCTTGGTTTAATAGCTTTTAATGGGGTTTAAGGGGGTACTACACCCCTGGCCAATTTTGTGCCTATTTTTGCATTTTTCTCAAAAATTATAGCGCATTGGTGACAAATAAGATATGTATATTATAGGGGCAAGGACTACAACTACTGCACAGGAAATTTTATTTCAGCACAGACAACAGTTGTGGAGTTACAGTCACAAATGAGGGAAAACCAACGCTCTGCAGGGTCTATTGTTCTATTGTTTCCGATTAGAGCGCTGACATATTGGAAAATGTTGCCAATCAATATTCATGAGCGTGTACATTCAACGTCCAGTTTGCGAAATTGGGTGAGTTGTGTTTGGTAGGTGTGAAATACATCTGACTGGGCGTTTTAATTACGTAACGAATAAAGGCATTGACATAGTCGAATGGCTGCCCAGTGCTGTTATGTGTTTAGTTATTATATAGGCCTAATAATTATTATTAAATGTATTCATCATTCCTTTCTTTTCCTTCTCTGTACTTATTCTTTCCTAGGCCTACATTTTATCACTCCCTCGCTCTCATTGTCCCCTCTCACCCTCCCTCTCTCATTCCCATCATTTTCCTTATATTTCTATTTATCTGCTTTGTCTTTATTATATCTTTTTATTTCTCCCTTCCTCCAGCCCTCTCTCATTCTCCATATCCCTCCTCCCCTTCCTCCCTCCCCCTCCCAAGACTTCTCACAGAGGTGAATCTGCCCTCCCCAACCCCCCCCTCTTTGGGTACGCCACTATTTCTATACCAATCTCCTTAAAATAAAATTAAATGGAAATTTCTTAAAAACAACCTTTATAGGCCTATACTTATAATACTTACATGTATACGTATAGCGATTGCCATAGTGTAATATAGATATATGGACTGGACATGGCAGCCTTCATACATTCTAATGTGTAATCGATCACCAAGAGCATTCAATTTATTTAAATGAAACACCTATCGTCAGGTGGGTGGTAAAGATGATTGCATCGACAGCTAAAGCCTCCTTATAGTCTTCAGACCCACACAAGCACACATTTGGGGTACATGAGTACAATGGTACCACTTTACAGATGACTGCCCTTACACATGACTGTAGTGTGGTCACTTATTGATACTCGCCTGTTGTGTAGAGCGTTAATATGATGCCGGATCAGTGACCAATTTAATGGCGGAACCCTTTATTCGAAACAATGGTACCACTTTTATGAATAGCCTGTCGCAACTTCTAATCGGCATCAAACGAACAAAAGATTATATAATCTATTGCGACTCTATTTCTATTTAAAAGCTCTTTGGGGAAAACCAATATTTAATCAATAAATCAATAACGACTTGCCTTGAGTTGCTGAATTTTCAGTGCAGTAGTTGTAGTCTTTGCCCCTATAATATACATATCTTACCTGTCACCAATGCGCTATACTTTTTGAGAAAAATGCAAAAATAGGCACAAAATTGGCAAGGGGTGTAGTACCCCCTTAAGTCCTGCAAAGGTCGAGATGAATTCTACTGTAGACATGGTAGACATGACTGCATCATGAATATAAAGTGGATGCTAGGATCACGAAATCCCCTCCTTTAATTAGGCCTACTATAGACTACGGTATAGGCCTACTGAAAACAATTTTTTTTGTGTGTTTGTTTTTTTGATCAACTTTGAGAAATTTGCACCAATGGTTTTAAAAAATGCTAAATTTTGCCAAAAATCGTAAAAAAGCCTGATTTTCGCCCAAATTTCAAACATTTTTGGTGAAGTTGATCAAAATTAGAAAATTAGATCCTAGATATGCCTACTTTTATCTAGTTTTTAAGAATTAATAAAAAATGAATATTTTTATTACATGGTCCGAAAAAATTTGGGCCATTTTCTCTAAATAGGCCTATAAGCATTTTGCCCAAATTTGACCTCACAGAATTAAGGGATCTGGAATGAGCGTTTTGAGCGTTTCGACAGTATTTTTTGTGGGTCATGAATACGAAGAATGTCTTTCTGATATCAAATAATTTACATTTTTTGAAATTCACGATATAATACAAATTTTATGACAAATTATTAAAATTTGATATTTTTCACATTTTTGATAGGCCTAGGGGAAAGTGGGGTAATCCCGGCACCTTTCGTTAAGGCTACACAGGTACAAGATTAAATAAAGCTCATCAGTGAAAATCATATCAATGCAAAGTAGGAGTAATGTTCTAACTAGTAACCAGTTTTTAATAACTCAACATCATTCTATAGTTAATAAGTTATAATTAAAAAACAAAATGGAAAAAAATGATGGGGTAATGCCGGACACGGGGTAATCCCGGACACATGATTGTTGCTAAGAGGGAAAGTGGAGTAGGATGATAATCCCCTGAATGTATTAGGTATATACTTCTGTTACCTCAAGCATACAACTATGGGGGCTATTGTTGTTGTCTATATTTTCGAAATAACAAGTGTCCGGCATTACCCCATCTGTATAGAGACGCATGTGTGTCCGGGATTACCCCTTACGGTCTCGATTTATTTTTTCAGTGCTTGTTCTACTAATCCATTTTTAAGATACCAGAATTCATACATCCAGCTAACAACCAGGTATCAAACATAATTTTCATCCATACTTAATCTGTGTCCCTTGTCGCATTAACTGTCACCCAGCTAATAAATCACTTTTCAGATAAAAAGTCAAAAATGACAATTTTGTTTTTTCGTAATTTTCACAAAGAAAGACGAGACCCAAAGCGCTGGTAGTAGTACACGTGAGGTACACCTTGAGGTAGCTAATACCCTAAGGTAGTATAATAGTGCCACCCTTCTCCGTTTAGCTGCAATCGACGTGTCCGGGATTCCCCACAGTCCGGCATTAGGCCTACCCCACTTTCCCCTATAGCCTATAACAGTCCTCGAAGTAAATTTTATAAATCTAATGATATTCTTAAAGTGTATGTAGCTGGGAGGAAAAGCAAGCCGACGATCAATTGCAAATTTTGACCTTTTATATTGAAGATATGGAATTTTTTTCCCAAAAAGACCTAAATTATTTTGGTGTTTTGGGATAAAAATCCATATCTTCAATACGGAAGGTCAAAATTTTCAATTGATCATCGGCTTTTCATCCCACCTACACACACTTTAAGTATAAATCATCAGATTTATAAAGTTTACTTCGAGTACTGTTAAATACCGTATCAAAAATATCAATTTTTAATCATTTGCCATAAAATGTGTATTAGGCTACATTGCGAATTTCAAAAAAAAAAATCAAAATTATTTGATATCAGAAGGACATTCTTCGTATTCAGTTCGATATGTCTGATATAGGCCTAATGTGCTCTAATGTCCCACAATAAATACTGTCCAAACGTTCATACCACATCCCTTAATGAGATGGATTGATCAAGTCTTTGCCATTCTAAATATGTATAGGCCTACTTTTATATTTAGACCAGTACCGGTAGCCGAGTATTGTGAGGCCAACAAATTTCCATAATTCCCGGTAAGACTACCCTTCCGACGGTTTTAAGTTTCCCCCGATCTTTCAAAAAGATTCAAACTTGACCCCCCACGCCCCATTTTTTTCTTCATCATGCATGATCATAAGGCCTAAAGGCCTAAAAAATTGTTTAATTGGCGTAACAAAAAAAAAAAAAAATTAGGGTCGGTCGGCAATTTTTTTTTACACACATTTTATGCTGTAAATTACTTTTTTTTTAGTGGTTTTTTTTTTCAAATTTTAGGTGTTTTTTTTTAATTTTTAAATTTTTTTGCAAAAAAAATAAGAAAAAAAGTCTAGGGTCGGGCCTACTTTTAGGGTCGGTCGGGTTATGCCAATCAAACAATTTTTTTAGGCCTATTAAGTGTCAAAAACAGTGGCCTGCTATCTTCTGAAGATAGCTAAGCTTTTATGAGTTGCATGACGTTTAATGATTATATAGTCAATTACCTCAGTTCTATTTATATGCTTAGATACAGGTTTCTGAAGGACTTTTGTAGATGAGAACACGCTGTGACTTAGAGCTACTTAGTATAAACAATTTATTCCTCCCCCCCCCCTTTTTTTTTTCTTAGACCTTGGTCCAGTGGACATTATTATTCTCCTCAATGACCTCAACTGACCCGATACACCACGATCGTGTGGTGGCTCACCACAAATTTTCCTGGGGTTACACTCCAATTGGTAACAGGGAATGTTGAATGAGAGGTGGGGGTAAAGATTTACTCGTGGCTGTGTGATCAAGAGATTGGCATGATGCAGTGCACCGCTGAGAGTGAATGCAAAAATATGATCCAAATTGTAGATTTAGCATCTTGAAAATCTAGATTATAACCACATAATGAAAACCAAAGAACTAGTCCTATCGTGCACCGTTTATCCTCCTCATATCCAGGTCGTAAAACCAAAATTTTAAAACTCATAGCGAGACCAATAAATATGGGGCGTAAAGCATCCAATTTTATCACTATTATGTTTTGGATCCAATATTTTCACACACTTGGATTCATCAAAACATAATAATGGTTGAAATTGAGTTATTGGCATGACATACCACTTTCCCTTCCGAGCTCTTCCGGAGATATCGTATATTTCCCGTTTGGGAAATCTTAGGTAGGCCTCATTTCCGGAAATCTGGATATAAAATTTTAGGAAAACCCTTTTTTGATGTATAATAGTAGCCGTGAATGTTCTTTGACTATTAAAAGTTCCTTTTGGTTTAAAAAAAACCAAAACTGATAAACATAGTGAACCCAATAAAAACATCATCATGTTGTAGCTTCGGAAGTGCTCAAAAATGGCATTTTGCGGATTTAATTGAAAATTCATAATCATGTATAATGAGATATTTCAGTTTTTCTTTTAGATTTTGAAAGCATTAGTCAAGTTACATAAAGTAAACAAATGGACTCAAATTTGATTGCAAAGGTGGTTTCTAGACCAGGGTTAAATTTATTTTGTTGCACTAAGCCCTTGCATCCACAAAAGGCGCAATATAAAAGAAGTAACAAAATAAATAGGAAGGCTTGAAAATTGTACCAAACCTATTCTTTTAGTTTCTATTCATCAACACTTTATCCAAAGTAATACTTGCACAACAATTAAAAAAAAAGTTTTTCTCAAAAAGTCAAAAGTGGATGTAAAGTTTTGTGCAAACTTCATCTATTTGTCCTATTTTCTAACGGCGAATAGGTCATCTATGATACACATTTAATAATAAAAAATTATTCTATGTTTACTGGGATATTTAATATGATGCAAAAATGACGTCATCACAAATTTTCCCATACAAAGATCTTTTAGTAAAGCAATTCTGTGGTCCCATATTACCTGCATATGAACTAAAATAGGCATATCTGTACTTTTATATAGAAAAAAAAAAAAAAAAGGAAAATATATAGCTTTTAGGCCACTAACAGTCAATTTTGAGTTTCCCGTCACATAATTTCTGAAAACAAGTGAGGTAGTCTTGAGGTAACTTTTTCATTATTCATTATTTTTCTGCCTTTCATTATATGACCAACACGCATGTAAAATGTGTTGTTATTTGCCGCTCACTCCCTTGAAGATGGATGTTTAGCCCAAATGAGATTCAAAAGTATATAAAGAATCTGCAAGGTTGACAGCAAAATGTAGGCCCTACGGTATGTTTTGATTTTGATTTTTCCACAAAAAATAAAGGGATAGGCCTATTCATAATTTTTTTTGCAAATATAACCAGTTTTTATCGGTATTTTTTGGAAAATCACAATAATGAATTCAAGTGAGGGTCAGAAAATGAAGTGAGGGCGGGTGACGGGAAACTCCCTGCTCAAAATCGACTTTCATTGGCCTTATCTGCAATAGCCTAATAACCCATGACAAAAATAATACGTGCACCCCCGTGACGTCATCGTCACGAGAGCTCTCTGTAGCGGTTTCGACATTGTGCGGAAGTAGATTCATTACACATGTACACAGATTTTGAGGACAACAGGTTCACAATTTCATAGGCGTGAAAAGCCAAAATTTTACAGATTTCACCCTGGTGAAACACACTCCTAGGTTCCAAAATGTTAGCTTTCTTCAACCGAGTATTAGATTGGCTGAAAAGCCTTTTCTGGAAGGAAGAAATGGAGTTGACATTGGTTGGTCTGCAGTATTCAGGCAAAACAACATTTGTTAATGTCATTTCGGTGAGTGTGGCCTTCCTTGCATTCAAGGACTGGTCAGGGCATTGTTATATTTTTACATGGGCTATATTGTACGTATTAATTTAAACATATTGTAAAATGAATCTCTATTTTTGTATCATAGAGATAAGGTAATTATATTGTTAGGCTATCATTAACATTAATACGACATGTATGACTAATAATATTTATAGTGGATCATGATATTATGAAAAACAGTCAGTGGATAATAAAGTTTGTTCGGTTTATATAGGCGGAAGAAATAAGACTCATAACAGCGTGTACTATTGATATACAATGGTGTGCATTCGGGCGCAGTGCTTACGCTAGTTGTGCGTTGCGTTTAAATGCATGACTGGCGCACGCTTACATGCGAATTTACGCAAACGTGAGTAGGGACTTGATTGACGCACGCAGTAACAAAAGCCTAATAATTTCCGCCTTATATAAGCCGAACAAACTTTAGTATTAGTTTATTACTGTGAGGTTTGAGGTGATTAGTTCGCAACGCAAACTTAAAAAAACTGGCAAAACGGACATCATTTAAAGGAGGATTTCGTGATCCTACAATGTAGCATCTAGATATCCACGAAAAAAGCTTATTCGCAAAATTTCAGTTGATTCCGATTTTGCGTTTGCGAGATATGCATGATTATGTGTATTACACTACTCCATAGACAATGTGTTGTAATTTCGTTCTGGTGCACCAGAACGAAATTCAAATTTCACAATATCTTTGCAAAACAAATTAATCTGCAAGAAATATTTTGTACATAAACATTATGTAGCCAGAGGCATGTTCATAAAATTTTCAAGTAGGATATTTCACATGGAAATTATTTTGTTTAAAAAGGTGATTATTTAACTTAAAAAATGAGGGTCAACCATGTCTGTAGGTCAAAAACTAGTGAAGTTATGGGCAAATGTCTGTTTTTAAAAAACTGCACTTTTCTGCGACCATCATTGACAATGCCTTCCAATGACTTACTGTACAAAAAAAGCATGTTTATGCATCATTTTTTACCACGATGATCCATTTTAAACAAAGGCGATTTTATTTTATGAAATTCAACTTTCACTGCATGCTGACTTCTGTATCAAGGATAAAGTACCAGCACTTTTTAGACTGCGTCGTCAAGTTTCTGGTGTCGAAATTTCAAATTTTTGTATTTCCTATGGGGATTACACAGTTAAGCCATTGACTGTGAGCTACTGTGGTCCAAACTTTTTTGGATTGAATGTCGCCCTCTATAATAAGCAATGTGGACATGTCTACTGGCAGAGGTTTCCTGTGATATCAAAATCTCAACTTTTTTTGAGAAAAGTGGGGGGATGATGCTGTGGATCACGAAATGCCCCTTTAATATCTGTATGACATTTTCGTACTATTGGTGCTGCCCTATTTAAGTTTGCACTGAAGTGCCATCTCAGTTTGGGTGCGCCGATTTGGATCATTCTAGGCTACAGTCCCGGGCTACAGTCAGTCTACTCTGAAGTACAAAGTAGCGACGCGGACGCACACATTGTGCCGACTTTGAAGGCACGCATACATGCAGCAGAGACACATAACTGCGCACTGTTTACGCGCTGTATACTCGCGCGTTGTCACTTTGTACTTCAGAGTGGACAAACTGTAGAGACCATTGGTTTTTGCATTCAAAATCTAGTCGGATTAGCACTACGGCCACACCAAATGCGATAAAAGGCTAAAAATGTCAGAATATGAATAATTGATCACTATCTCTCGTATGATCAACTTAAAAAACAAAAATGGTTGCAAAAGGGGTTGTTAAAAGGTACAGCGCCCTCAACCTAATTTGATCAAAATCCGCAAATTTTAAGGACACCAAAAAGTTTCATTTGACACAAAGTGTAGACCTTAAATTATGTAAGTACCGTATTCATTCCCAGGGCGCTAAACAAAGTCATTTTGGGTGGGCGCTTATTTTTTACCTGGTTTACCTGATTTTTTCGTAAGGTGCGTTTATTAGAGACAAATTTATGTACAGTACATTATAAAAGGGTCCTGATGCATTCTCGTGAGCTTTTCTGATGCAGAAAATGTATTGCAAGTTTACACAGAACTTGTACCGGTAGTCCTCCAGCTTTTTCACTTTATCAACGTGTATCTGTCACTTCTACATTAATGGTACCCTTTAACAAATTGAAAATACCCTGGGTGGGCGCTTATTGGGACATGGGCGCTTATTGGAACGAATACGGTACATGTAGATACCAAAAATGCACAACATAATCCCCTTAAAACTAGAAAATAAAGGTCAAATCTGCCCCCCCCCCCGGTGTGTCGTTATTTGACCGCACCGTCTCAATTTTTGGCCGATTTCAAGAAAATTGGTGTCAAATTACTCAGACCAACAAGCTGCATCAAATAAGCTGGTACCCTAAGCTGTCTGAAACATAAATATTCAGCCTATCACTATTTAGAATTACATTGTACTGACAATCTGACATTGCCCATTTCGATGTTGCTGTTTCAATTTTTTTAGTTTTTTCGCCATCAAGTTCATGTAATGCTCTGAAAATACAGTATGTATACATATCACATCCTCAAGAACGTGACCCTCCTTTTCTTCAACATTGTAAAAGATTAATTTTTTCTGTTATACATTCAGTTTACACAGCTTCTCTGTACGTAGATTGTGGATCTTTTGATTGGTCTCCAAATTAATTTTAATAGTTTATTTTGTTCAATGTACTCAGCATGTTGCCCTTTTCTATTATCAGTCATTGTGTATTTCAAATCTTTAAAATTATCTCTCAGTTTGATGTGCATTTCTTTCTGGTTTTGTACAAGTTGAATCAGACTTCATCGCCCTCATATAATCTTGAAATTCGCTAAGTAGGCCTACTTAAGGTGGTACAAATGTACTACACCCCTTGATAAATTTGAATATTTTTGCATTTTTCCCAACAAAATAATACACACTGGGTAACAAAAGTTACGAATCCAGTTACTACATTGGAATTTCAGTGACTGAAGACAAGCAGTATGTTATTTATGATAAGAAAAGAGGTATTGCTAGAATGTACCTCATTTCTTAAAACATACATGTATATAATGAACCACTTGTCCTGAATCACTGAAATTTCAGTGAAGTAATTGGGATTTGTTGCCCCTATATAATATAACTTTTGTTACCGGTGTGTACAGGGTCAGAATTTTGTTTCACAGTGTGAGAATCAATCTTGATTCTTGCAGAATAAGTTTACGAGAATCATTTGATTTTTGCAAATCAACTTCTGTGTAAACTACAAAAGTTTGCGAGAATCAACTTTGATTCACACAAATCTGTTTACGAGAATCTTTGCGAGAATTAATTCGTGGATTCTCGCCGAAATTCTGACCCTGTAGTGTAGTTATTTTTTGAGAAAAATGCAAAATTAGTCACAAATTTATCAGGGGGTGTAGTCAGGCCTTATATTTATGCCTGGACCAGGAGCTAAAATGAACTTCTGGTCCCAAAGATGGCTCCTGGTCCTATAGTTTGTAGTGTAAAATATTGGACACACCAGGAGCCAAAACTTGGCAACCATGGGGTAAAAAGAGCCTGGGTGCCTGGTTAATATAAGCCTTGGGTGTAGTACCACCTTAATGTTTACTCTCGTTATCAGTTCTGTTTTTCTGTGTCTAATCAAATTCATAAAGTAGAATCTCAAACTGCAAAATAACCTGATTTTTTTTCCTGAGACTCTGATGTTGATGTGGTTTAGTTAGTGCCCCGTCATTCATTATAAACTTTGCAAAGAATAATTTCTCAAACTTCCCAAGTCCAACTCTAGTGTTCATTATATTGGGTGTACTCGAAATAAATAATTGAATGAATTATGCAGAGATACATTGTACCTGTTTTCTCAAAATCCGTATTTTGTTTAAAATGTTTTAAAAATCTGGAAAATTATTTAAAAAAATTAAAAATATCGGATCCAAGCTAATTAAGAAAACTATCACAAAGTGAAGGACTATGTACATGTGACACATGTAACAAGCAATCTCCAATAAAGAAAAGGAAAATTCAAATCTTAGACACACTGGATACATGAAAATCAAAACCTTGGCAACACTGGACACACACATGTACGGTACATTGTAAGTTATGTGAATGACTAATATCAGTGCAAAAGAGGGTAGACATTCAGAAATTAAAAAAAAAATCCTATTTAAGGCGAGTGGGGTGGCAGGAGTCACAGTTTTCCTGTTTTACCAAATTAACTACTATAAAAATGCAGTGTGCTTCTTACATACATGTATTCTCATCATTTCTCTTTTATTCTCTTCTCAACTTTATTTTTCTCAATATTTGAGTGCAGTACAGCCAATTATTTTGTTTTTAAGCAACCATTTTGTACTAAAGACATGAAGTATGAAAATCATTTATCATTTTTGTTATTGTAAGATTATTATAAATCAGTATTTCATCATAGTGTATGAGTAGCCTTAGCCTATTGTTTGGCTGTGTAAACAGGAAAAGTGGTATTAAATACACACATTGTACTGTATTTTTTCAGCTTCAATTTGTGTAATATTTATAGTGACTGCTTCCTTCCTCATTCCAGACATGCATTATGTGTACAGGTCAGGTCAAGTTGAGGATAAAATTAAAGTTTAGTGATTCTTAAGGTGACATATTCCTCAGTTAAAAGCTTTTAAACAGGTTTTACATTTTTGGGTTGAGTTAGCACTGTTGTCAACATATGGCCTTTGTCAACAACAAGTTTTCATGCCTTGGTGTCAAAAATATAATAATAAACAGGTCCCCATACAACAAAGCAGGCTGCAAACTACAGCTGAAAAACCATTGAATCTTGCGATCTGGGCTCATTGCATTGTGCGCACATGACTATGTGTACAATGTCTGCTCAAACCCCTGCCAAAACCCATGCAAATGCCAGTTTTGCCATGTAACATTTTGTGAAATGTGGGTAGTTATTCCAATTAATTAATGAGAGAAAATGTCAGGCTTCTGCAGGATACATTCTGAGTAATATAGCTCTGCAAAATTCAGCATACTTGATTACTTAGAAATCGAATTATGTGTGAGTCATTATATTGAGAATCTTGATCTTGATCTTAAACCCTTTACACTACTACATTGTAGACCGTACAAAACAATACACAACAAATTGCCTGATATGCACAAAACCGTTGGCCTGGCGATGGGCACAGATGGGGCTTGCTATCCCGGGTCTGGTGGTTGGCTCCCGAGGGTAGGTAGCTCAAAACCAGGGTGTGGAAAATAACTTTTCATTTCATCTTCTTTCTTCTGGTGGTAGCGGGAAATTGGGTCATCTGACCGGAATAGCAATGAATGTATTTCATATTATTTGGCCAATTATTGATATCATTGTACATATCTTATTTCATTTCAGTCCGGGCAATTCAATGAAGACATGATCCCTACAGTAGGATTCAACATGAGGAAAGTCACAAAAGGAAATGTTACAATTAAGGTAAGTGTAGTGGTACCTAAAACAGGTGATAGAATGAACTGAAGGTTTACTATAGATGTCTTGTTTTGTTGAAGTTTATTTTGAACAGTATAATTTCAGAGTTTGTGGTAGTGACTGATCTATGCACAATGATTGGGCTTAGGTGAAAAACCTGTTTGACTGTATTGTATGTTTGACAAATAAATCCTAATAAGTCATGAAGTAACACGACAAAACTAAGCATCAAGTCAAACTCAGGATTAACTCTAATACCAGTCAGTGATGTTTCAATGTATTGAAAAAATATCAATGTTCTTCCAACATTGACTTATCAATGTTTTTATTCTATGAACATTAACAGCATTTAAATCATTAAATTGTCAATGTTCTTGACATAAAAAGGGAATTAAGTACCGGTAGTCATTTTCTTAATGCTTCACAATTTTTTGATTGGACAAAATTACAATCAAATCAGTGAAAGCACAGTATCTGTCACTGCTAAAAGTGATTGATACATGATTTTAAAGCTTTGAAGTAAAGATTTCAAATATGTTATATCTCAAAAAGTCATTTTGTTAACTTTGTGCTCATTGTGTTAGAGCGGGTCATAAACATTCACAAAGTTTTCAATGTTTTTATTTTAATGTCAATGGTTAATGGTTTTTAACATCACAACAAATACTTAAAGTTTCTTCATATAATGGAATCATATGGATGGAGAACAGGTAATTAAGATTAGTCACCATAGGATTTATTTAAGAAATGTTGTATTTTCATTTTAATTTGGTAATCAAACCCCTTTCCAAAACTGTAAAATTGAAATGTTTTTTATTTTGAATTCTTTGCATATAGCTTTGGGATATCGGAGGTCAACCTAGGTTCAGAAGCATGTGGGAAAGATACTGCAGAGGAGTTAATTGTATTGTGTAAGTATGATTTAATGAAGAATCACTATCCCGTAATAAATAGTTACAGTAAGAGGGGCTAAACCATTTTCCACCCTGATGTTGCAGTGACATCAAAGCGTCAAGGCAGCTGTTTCGCGCGCGCATCTATGCAGTGTCTTTCAGCGCGTGCGTGTGTACTCATACTACCCAGCGCTTTGAGCGAACACTAGCGATTTGTAGTTGCGCCCATTGAAATGTGCACTGACGTCACTGCCACATCAGGGTGAAAAATAGTTTAGTAGAATTATAACTTCTTTCCACATGAGGGGATGATTAAGTAGGTGACGCAACAAAGTTAGATCAAACATTCTGATGTTCAGGGCTGTGTTACTTGCATCCAGTTGATTGGTTGTATGTATGGTTGTTGGTGGTTGTATGTATGGGTGGAAAATTCACTCTGGCAAGTTAAAAAAAGGAAGGTTTTTATTTCGAACTCTAATGGTGACCCGCAGGTCAAATTGCTAGAATTGAACATTAAACACACCTAAACAGACACAATGCAATTTGCAGGCAGCAGCTAAATCAGCGCCAATATTGCAACATTGAAACAAACAACTATACAAACATCTAATCCAACCCAAACCCAGTAGGCAATGGGGATAAAGTGCCTTGCCCAAGGACACAACACGTTGGCACGAGCGGGGCTCGAACTCACAACCTATGTATTATGAGTCGGGCACCGTATCCACTCGGCCACACGTGCTTACACGTGCTTACATATTCAGTCCTTTGAAATGTGAAGTTGATTAGGGGTTAGAGCATGAGTAATGTTGAGTTTGGTTAGTTAAAAATATTAAATTAATGAGCTCATTTGCATCAGTATACAATAATCAATGGCAATCCAAATTTGACACATTTGAAGGTGTTGACAACTTTCTAGCATAATCATGAATATTAATGAAGCATTTGCATATATATTTTCACAAATGTTATTATAGTTCATTCTTCAATCCAGACATAATAGCATATTAACTTTAAAGTTGAAAGTGGTAATAGAGCCTGATTGTGCCAGATATCTGTATGTTCAATGTTCATGTTTAATTGTTCATGAAACAACAAATACCAAATTTATGTATTGCTTTTCGTGTTAAAAGTACCTTATTGAAGCATATTGTTGACAACACTCATGCACTATGATGGGTGATAGAAGCAACCAGGAGTAAAGCTAGTGTTGTGACCTACATTTCAGCAACTGCTTAGCTAATGACATAATTATTTGGTAAGAAAAGCACAAAAGCTGATGAAGTGCAAGCCTACATTTTGCAGGCCCTCAAGTTCATAGCATATTGTGCATGTTGAGGACCCTATTTTTATGTTAATTCCAAAACTTTTTCAGCCCCCCTGATGTTAAACCTGTGTTCAGACTCACCACATGGTGGAGTATAGCAAATATCACACAAGTCTTGTTGTTCTTGGGACTGGAGGGGGTCAAAGATTAAAAACCAGGGCAGAGAAAACCTCTTTTCTCTTCATCTACTTTCATCCTTTCTTCTTTCCTTCCTGGTTGGATATTACATGTAATTAAAACCAAAGATTAGTGAAAAACATGGTGATGTTATACCGAGTTAGTTTTGGAAAAGTGGTCATTTTTTTAATAGTTTTTGCTTGTAGCAAAGACAGCAGCTGCATAATATAGTATACATTGTACATGTACATATATTAAACCTTTTAAATGCAATATACACATTTATTCATTGCACTAGCAAGAAAATAATGGAGATTAGCACCACCCTCCCATGTGCAACACCATTATTAAACAAAACAATTATTTAATTCTTTCCAAGATCCTTACCTTCTGGATGTTTGTACCAATAAAAAAAATGCGAAATGGTTCATTTTTATACCAATAAAACAATACAAAATGGTTCATTTTTAAAATTGTTTGAATGAATTGTAAGGATTTGATTTTGACTGGTCTCCTCAGCATTTATAGTGCTCTCTTTAAGAGGTATTATCTGAGTAAAGTCGTCCCAAGGTGTAAAATGTATACTTAAGGTCACTCACTGGCCGTGTCTAAAATGACTGGTTAGAAAAATGTGTAAAAGCTTGTCAAAATCAATACATTAAGTTAAATGACCTTAAGCACATGCATATTTTCTTTTAGTCATCCACACAAGCATTACTAATGACTGGAGATGCCACTAAATCACAATAAATAAATTTATCATTAATATAATGACTGTACATAATTTGTATATATTCTGCCATATGGTTTAGTGACATTTGATCTTCTTTCAAGGTGCAGTAAATTCACATAATCTATGTTTGGATTTATTTTCACAGATTAGAAGTCTAGCTTGTTTAGTGGAATTAGTATGCAAATGCATGCATGCATTTCTTATTAGATGAACAGTATATTGAGAAAGGCACAAGAGAAACTAAAGTAGCAGTATTTGCCATGTTTCTCAACATTATTCTACAAATGTAGTATGCTTTTACACAGTACAATGGAACAGAAAATGAAACACATGTTTTTTGTTGCATATTTGCTTCAAAATGGCTTTAAGATGATGAAATATTTGCATTACATTGTACTTTATAAGTAAATGTGCAGTGCAACCCTGTGCTCTTATGAAAATGTGAAAATTGTCACGTTTATGAAATGATTGCAGAAATAATGCTGTAAATAAGTGTAATGTATAAGATTATATCAAGGGAATATTATTGAAGAGCTTTGTTGAGTAATTGTCATCAAATATATGTACATTTATAATAGAAACTGATATCCTTTTTCCTGCACTAAAAACGCGTTTACTTTTAAAATAAAAGTGAGAATCATTACCATTTAAAAACATTTCCTCTTCAAGTGTAATAACAGTGCCCGTAATTCAGGGATGTTGTTGCTAAATCTGTATTTTTTCAAGCAATATTGTAACATTTACTGAGGAGGATGCCCGCAATGTTTTTCAAAATTCTGATTTTACATGATTGTAATGTACTTGAATAAACTAACATGCCCTACAAAAATCAAGGCTGTTTAATAAAACATCTTAATAGAAGATGTTTAGATAAAATGTCTAATTCATACGATCAAAATTTTAGTCAAACACATACGTGATGTTCATAACACTGTATGTACAGAGAGTAAAGGATGGTCACAACACATCAAAAGGACCAACCTCAGTCATGACCAATGGTGTGACAGGCATTTGCCTTCTCATTTGTTCATCTCAAAATTAAAGGGGGACACATGACAGCTGTAACTAACATTTTGTGGAAAATATTGTAGAAAAGAAATACAAATCAATTTCTGATTGTTGTAATGTTATTGCTTTAACCTAGTTTTTACTGGGTCTTTTCTTGGAAACCTAAGATGTTGGGAAGCCTTTTTTTCTGAATGTCTAAAAATGTATTCTCTTGGTCGGGCTGACATCACAAAAGGGAAATAGCCTTGCAAAACCAGTGTGCGCATGTGTAGTTACCCTTCATTGAGCTGGATGCTATGCGCGTGCAAAGGGGACAATGTTCCTGGATGTCCAACCCAGTGAATGTAATATCTCATTTTTTCAAGGAAATCTGATTACAAACTCCCCTCTACTGTTGGTTTTGTTCTGCAAGAATCGTCATCTTATCTGTAGTTTCTTTTCTCTTTTTTTTAGATACATGGTAGATGCTGCTGACCAGGAGAAACTGGAGGCAGCAAGGAATGAATTACATAATCTCCTCGACAAACCACAACTTCAAGGCATTCCGGTAGGTACTTGTGGTCTGAGACGAATACAACTATAGAGATATGAAGCCCCATTCATTCATACCTTGTGCAGCGATCCAGGTCTCCCAAAGGTATTGTTATGCAAATCACGCTAGCTCTACCCTTGCCTGCTTACTTAGCTCATTCAAAATCAATTAAACAGCTTCACTTCCGGGTTCACTACACTGGGGTCAGGAAGTTGTTTACAGTATGAAAAAGAAATAACAGGATGCACGGACCAAATTACAAATACTAACTATCAGAAGACTATAATCAAATTTAAGTATTTCTTGGCCAAACTGGAACATGCGCACTGCATCCATGTAGTGTACTAAGCGTGTACCCAGTGTAAGGCGCGTGTATACTTTCTTCTGTACCGCGCTATATTTGCGTGTGTTTATCGCGGAGCCACTAGTGTTCACAGTGTTCCAGTTTGTTCCAGTTATTTTGATTATAGATATTTTTGCATTTATCCATAAAGCTGCATATTGATGCACAAATTGACTCACATTTAGGTCCATTACAAGGTTGCTGTGGAAGGCCTCAGAATACGATAGATACATGATAACAATATAGGCTGTGCATTGCTTCATATCTCATTAGTTATCTATATAATAATACTGGTAGTCTGTGACTCTGTGCCTCTGTCTGTGCCTCTGTCTGTCTGTCTGTCCGCCTATTTTCTCGGAGACTGGGGGTCGCACGTTCCTCAAACTTGGTGGGTGGGTGCAGCTTGACCCCATACAGAACAAGTTTGTATTGGTTAGTGGGTCAAGGTCACCCAAGGTCATCTAGGGGTCATATGAGGTCAAATTAGCAAAAACTGTCGTATGGGCATGAAACTTGGTGGGTTAAACATTTAGAGCCAAATTTATGAAGGTCATTTTGGGGTCACCCAGGGGTCATCTGAGGTCAAATAACTTAAAACTGTCGTATGGACATAAAACTTGGTGGGTACAGTAAACATTTAGAGCCAAATTTGTTGAAGGTCATTTAGGGGTCACCAGGGGTCATATGAGGTCAAATAAGTACAAATTGTCGGATGGGCATGAAACTTAGTAGGTATGTACAGTCAGGTAATCGTGCCCAGCCGAGAACCGCCAAATACGGGTAACCGCCTAGTATTCATGATTCTTCTCAGCTTGTGGTAGCTTTCCAACTGTAGAATGCAGTTTATGTGCATGACTAGGGTTGCAAAGGTGTGGAAACTTTATGGCAATTTGGGAAACTTTCCATGGAATGTTTCTGAAATTTAAATGGGTCTGGAATTTTCAATTTTGGCATATTTGCATTTTGAAAGTTTTTTGTCCAGAAAAGAGTTAAATGTACCTATTTATGCACTTATCACACCACTAACTTATTCTAGACTTCCTTCCTTATCATTTTTGTTTGTGTAGAGTATGGGAAAGTATACAGACTTACATCATGTGCACAGAAAATGTATGTTTTACTTAAATTATGTAATCATAATTGGTAAGATTTTATATGGGACTTTTTCATGTTATTTTAAAGAACTCACAGAACAAAATTAGATTCTTTTCTCATTTTTCCTGTTATTGTACCGAAATTATGAGTGGGAAATCATGTTTGTCAGCAGTTTGGAAATACTACACCATGTTAAAAATTTTTTACATGAGGTGATGCGTTAATCATTGGAATTTCCGAACCCAGATTAACTTTTCTGTTAATGTTTGAGAAAAAAATACAAACTTGCAAAAACACTATTTCAAATAGTTATTTTAGCATAAGTTCTGACAATTTCAGATATTTCCCTTCTAAAATCTGAGAAAATGTGCTTTTTAATTTGGTAAAAGCACACTTTTATGCAGGAAACACAAATTTGATTTTTTTTCTTCCCAGCAAACACAGAATGTTTCACAGAAACGTTTAAATTTAAAGGGTATAAAATGTTTTTAAAACATTTTTGAAAACTTTATGAAAATATTATAACAGAATTTTGACAAGTATTGACAAAATATTTTTCCAAAAATGGTTGCTAAAAATATTTTACAAGAACAGTTTGACATAATTTTTAAAATAATGTTGGTGTATTTTTTACACATTCTAAAATTGACCTTCATATAACCACACATTAAATATGTTATTAAAATGTTTTGATCAAAACCAGAAGTCCAGAACGTATTATAACATGTTAACAAATATTTTAGTGTTCGCTGGGTTAAGGGCTGGGGTATGAACGTTTGGACAGTATTTATTGTGGGACATTAGAGCACATCAGACATATCGAATTGCATTCTGAATACTAAGAATGTCATTCTGATATCAAATAATTTTGATTTTTTGAAATTGCAATTTAATACACATTTTATGGCAAATCATTAAAATTGATATTTTTGATATTTAACAGTACTTGAAGTAAACTTTATAAATCTGATGATTTATACTTAAAGTGTATGTAGGTGGGATGAAAAGTCGACGATCAATTGAAAATTTTGACCTTTTCATTATTGAAGATATGGATTTTTTTCCCAAAACACCAAAAAAATTAGGTCTTTTGGGAAAAAATCCATATCTTCAATATGAAAGGTCAAAATTTTCAATTGACCGTCGGCTTTTCCTCCCTGCTACATACACGTTAAGAATATGTCATTAGATTTATATAATTTACGTCGAGGACTGTTATATATCAAAAATTTGAAAAATATCAAATTTTTATAATTTGTCATAAAATTTGTATTAGGCTAAGTAAAAAATAAAACATGTTTCACGTCCGAGATTTTCAAAAAAAAGGAGGAAGAGGGGACTTTTTATTTTCTATTTTTTATCGCAAAATTGATGTAAATACCCATACTTGAGCTGTTTTAGCGTACATACAATAATGCCTGGAAAAGGAGGAGGCCCTTTTTATTTGTTGTTCTGAGAGTTACACCCCCTCTAATGATCACAAAACCTTCCTAAAATGTTTCTTGTATCTTAAAAAGGCTACAGAAAGCATCCCAACTTCCTAGACATATTTTTTGAAAAGTTATAAGTGAATTTCAAAAAATAAAAATATATTTCAGGAAACCTCAAAAAGGAAGCGGAGGGGACGTGAAACATGTTTATTTTTTATTTGGCCTTATATTGTGATTTTCAAAAATGAAAATTATTTGATATCAGAAAGACATGCTTGAATTCAGAATGCAATTCGATAGGTCTGAGGTGCTCTCATGTCCCACAAAAAATACTGTCGAAACGCAATAAACGCTCATTTTAGATCCCTTAACTCAAAGTAAAATACTGTAACAACCTAGAGGTTTATGTGATAAGACACAGAGGGAAACTTGGCTTGCTTTCCTTAAGTCAAAAAGAAAAATAGTGACATTACTTGGTAAAGTTTGTTATAGGTACTGAGAAGCATGGTTGCATCTTATAATTGATAACCTTTCTCTTAACATAGAAATAAGTTATTGAAGCATGAAAAGTGCTAACAACATTAAGAATGGTGGGAGCATATATTAGAGGGGGCTTTATCATAATAGAGAGAATATGGTAATTATTCATACCCTTAATCTTATAAAACGAAATTATTCAGAAATTCCCAAAGTTTCAAAAAATTTCCAATATTCCCCCTAAATTCCCAAAATTCTCAGCTGAAATTTACTGCATTAAGGGGGTACTACACCCATGTGGTAAATGTGTGACTATTTTTGCATTTTTCTCAAAAATAATTACACACTGGTATCAAAAGTTATGTATATTATTGGGGCAAGGAATCCAATTACTACATTGAAATTTCAGTGACTCAAGGCAAGCGGTTTAGTATCTATGATAGGAAACGAGGTACATCCTAGCGGTACCTTATTTCTGATCATAAATAACAAACCGCTTGTCTTGGGTCACTGAAATTCCAGTGTAGTAATTGGATTCCTTACCCCTATAATATACATAACTTTTGTTACCTCTGTGTTATTGTTTGAGAAAAATGCAAAAATAGGCACAAATTTATCGAGGGGTGTAGTACCCCTTTAAACATTCCCAGAAATATTGCAACCCTACACATGACACATCTTTCATGTATCTATCTAAAACACAATGCCCTGTCAAAAATGCAGAGGCAGTGCTGCAACCTCTGCTTCATAAATGTTTTCAACAATTCTATTCTTAACAGCCTTATTGCCTTTTTATTTCTACAGGTATTAGTATTGGGCAATAAGAGGGACCTGCCAAATGCCCTCGATGAGAAAGAACTGATTGAGAAAATGAATTTGTCAGCAATCCAAGACAGAGAAATCTGCTGTTATTCCATATCATGCAAAGAAAAGGAAAACATAGGTAAGTAAATGTATCATCAGAAAGGATATGGAAGCAAAGATCTATGAAAGCCTGTAGGATTGTATAAATGTAACATAAAGATCAGACTGAGGCTGCATTGATCAATGTCAGCGTGCCAGCTTCTATTTTGGGGGCAATTAAACTACTGGTACATCTTATAGTGCCCAAAGCTATGTGGGTGCATGCTAAATTGGAAGGATATTGCTTAACAAGTATATAGAGTGATTAGAGTCAGTTTGGTTTGAAACCCTTGCTGATCCAATTTATGTGATGAGCATGAGTTTTAATTTGATATGACAAGGAAACAAATTTGTTTGCAGAAACAATAGCATGCCAATAATTAATTATGCTCTTATTTAGGAAGTACTTATTTGTCCGATATAAATGTGGCTTACACTGAACAGTACTTTGGCACATTTGCCAGGGGTTGCCGACCCTTGTTTTATATGTTGTAAAACATGATATTAAAGGTAACACATTATGAAAAGGATTCATTAGCCCTAACGCCCCAGTTGCTTTTTGGCGAGGGGGGGAAGGAAAGAAGGAGGAAAAAAAGAAAGAAAGAAGAAGAAGAAGAGAAAACTTTTTTCTCGGGTGCGGTTTGAACCCAGACCCTTCGGGTGCCACGCCCGTGCACGGGCCTACCTTGCCACGGGGTGTAGCTTGCCCGGCCAAGCTTTCCGTCGCCATATGACTGTTCGCATGATGAAGCAATTATAGCATCACATGGGATACCCGCTTGTGCCTACGCTTTCTGAATTGAGGTTTTTTGATGTTTGGTACGTTTAGGGTTGATGTTAAAGATGTTCATGTTTTTTTATCTTAACATTCTTTTCAGATATTACACTACAGTGGTTGATACAACATTCCAAGTCAGGAGGAGTCACTAGAAGTTTGTCTACACTTAGTATATATTTAGCGCTGTAAAGAATATTTCGCCAAACAATTAGCCCTCCTCAGTCATACAGCAGGCTATGTATGTACCATGTAGAAAGTACACCAACCAGTCTGATGATGATTGACAGGCCAGATGCACTGAAGGTATCCACTGCTTCTCCATGTTGAAGATGCTAGAATATAATTGAAGTATTATTACACACAAATTATGACAATAAGGTGTCCACTAGTGAATAAATCTATTATGTGTATTGCTTCACCCATTATGTGGTTGCTTTGGGACGTTTACAATTCAAGTTCTTGTTTGTAAGGATTTGCAATGCAGAACATTTTTAGTTACATTTATGATCAACTTGTGGTACTGATATAAACCATACACCCTAGAAAGAAAAATCTAATAAAGTTCATGCTTCAACAAAGTATAAACATTCAAGAATATTAAGAAAAAATTCAGATTGAAAGCTGGGATTGAAAGCATGCGAGTCCATACTGAGCTTTTGACATAATTTGGAATTGTAAATTTTTGCAAACTTATGAAAGTACTTTGATTGTCTTGGTACTATAAAAGCAATCCAATCCGGGGGGAGCTTCATTGTACATATGGATTGATTTATTGAAAGTCACCTTGTAAATAATACTGTCTTAACCATCCAATTAACATGTTGTTTTAAACGTTTTGTTCTATGTTCCATCAGGTGCTTCGGTGAGTATTAAAACTAAAGCCTGTGCTCCTTTACACATCAGTAAAGTGTTATCATAGTGATTCTGAAATTATAGCTATGTAACAGTAACTATCTATTTTGTTGGAGCTGAAGGGCTTTCATGGCGATTGGTGATGTATCATTGTTGTATCCGGGAAGGATTGACTCGAATCTGCTGATTGGTAATGCATGCTTTGACCTGGGTTCACAATACTTTGTAAATTTTATTCAAATTGTTGACCAGTTGGAGCTAGAGTAATGTATGGAAACGTCTTTGTAATTTTTTGATTAAAAAACAAAATTTGTAATACAATTGCATACTTATATAATAAAATTCAGCGTCCGTCACAACCTGCTTAGTAGTATTTGTGCACAAATGATGTACATTTGCATGTTATTTACATGTGTGTAACTGAGGTTTGTGCATTTTAAACTTGTTACTTAGGTTTATACACTTGTCAATTTGTTTCTGTACTTGTACTTTATGTGGACCCAGGACAGTATGTAATTAATCCATATCAGTGCAGTGCAATTTGATTGGGGTGAGAAAATTGAAATCCCATACCATTTACTTGTGTTGATACTCACAAATCACTTAATGCAGTTAATGAAATTAAGAGGGATATATCTACTCCTGTATGAAATTTGGAAAACAAAAATTAATGAGTATTAATTAGTGAATATTCTTTATATATATATTATCTATTTCTACTGTTCAATATAATTGTTGTAATAATGAGTACATAATACAATTGCATCTGTAAAGTATTTTGCTTGTGGTATATTTCTGTCTATGAATGTAGCGTAAATTGGTAGATATGTTATGACTCCGTTTATGTCACTTGAAAAGTTGATGTGAACTGATGGAGTTACTGAATTGGATATTATTAAAGAGTATTGCGATAGACTGGTCTTCATTTTTATCACTTGGAGATACTAATGGGCCATTCCATGGTTTTGAGACAAAGGTTTGTAACATGAATAATCAACACAGTGCCTTCTGTCTTGTATGTGAAGTAAGTCACCCTATATTTAACTCTCTCCACGCGGGTGTCGACTACAGACGACAAGTTTTATTAACAACTAGTACATTTTCAAGGCCATATTTGTAATCAGCATGAAAAATGCACTAAAATGAGTACAAACAAGCCTAGTATTGGTTCAGTGGTTCTTAGAATAGCTCTTGATATTTTTGATATTTTGAAAAAATATCTCAAGACTTTTTATGGTGAATCCTATGCCTAGCATGCAGAGCATTAATATCATATTGATGTCAATCCTTTGGGTTTTGTCCTTGGCATGTTATTAAATTCTGATGACTTGCCTCATGTTCGAGACAGAGGGAAAAGTGTTGGTAACTCATGATACCTACCTTTGTCCCAAAACCATTGAATGGCCCTAATGATATTGCATGAAATGTTTGTATCATTGGTAAGCAGTTGACAGGGAAAAAACAAACAACCGAATACTTGGGTAGTTTTTCAAATTGATTTTGCCCTGTAGTTGAACCTAAATGTTGTTCAATTTGGTGCAAAAATCATTTTCAAATAGAAATGTCGTACCCATTATAATTTCTTTTTACTGTAGTTTTAAAATGGAACACAATAAGACTAAAGTGGAACAAAATTGTAATAATTAATACAATATTTACAAACAATGTCTTTTTGTCTAAATATCTTTTTGTACTTTGCAAATTATTTATATGACAATAATATTGCAAGTGTGGAAAATTATGCTCAATTTAGTAAAGAGTGATAAAAATGGGACAATGTGCACTGATTAATCACATGTCTTTACAGATCAAGACTCATACACAGAAGACCGAATTGGATGAAATGAAAAGCTACTCAATTGTGACAATACCTTGTTTCAAGTCAAATTTGGTAGTGACATCAGTGCTTTTACATGATTGGGCAGCAATGTGTGTGTATGCACTCTATTGTAATAGGCTAGCACACAATTGGATACTGCAACCAGTAAAATACACACCTTAGTTACTAGCAAACTTGGGTGAAACAAAGTGAAGTAAGCAATCAATGAGATAATATGATTCACATTCTTTTGCTACGAAAGGCAGAATTTCAGGAATGGCCAGTGTAATTATTATATATATGGGATTTATTTGGATTCAGAAATATATGTAAACATGAAGATCATTACAATTAAGCTCAAACATTTAAAAATTCTTTTCCTTGTTTGCATGAAGCCCATGCAGAAGCAAACAGCTGGTGTACATCCCAACAGCCTTGCTGTGCACATAGGAAGCCAAGTTTTGTTGAAGTCATATGTAAAGGCATCATCAATATTTTCAGCATGTAAATGATTTTGCCAACAACAGTGCAATGCACTATATGGAAAACTTTGTAATAGAGATACATGTATGGTCTTACGATGCATATTGTATTTGACCAAATTAGCACCCAGTGCAGAAGTAAATCCCTTTGAGTTCTTATTACAATGATGAAATGAAAATCAAAATTGTGAATTTAAGCACATAAGAATAAAAGTACAGTGTATCTTAAGTCAAAATCATCCTAAGCCTGAAGGTATAGATGTCAATTTTATTTGGATATTTGACAGAATGTTGTGCCTGTGTATTGAAAAGTGGGTGCTAGAAATGTTGTCACTTAGTAAAAATTCTGCAGGTGGTGCTTATTAATGGAAGAGGGCTAATTGGGTCAAGTGTAGTAAGTACTAGCATAAGTGATAATCACTCATGGGGCAATCTTCATCAGGTTGTCTGAAGAATCTATAAGATGAAAGTTACAGATAACTTTTGCCTAGATGTGGAAAGGCTACCTATGTGGGCCTGAATGAAGTCATCTTACCAGTTTTTTATCAGTAATTGCTGTAGCTTTTATTCATAGAGCTGCGTATTTGTTTCCTTCTCAATTAAATTTGGTTGGTTACACATACAGAACACATTGATCAGTTGCTTCTGGATACATTTCTGCATAACAGATAGTCTATGAGATTATCTGAAGTATAAGTAGCAGCTAAATCCTTGTAATATGTACTAATCACATAGATATGTATAGAAAATATTATAGAGTTCTTGTTATGTGGTAGGCCCAAAGTGATTAGAATTGAAGAGTTGGACTCTGCCATGTTTGTGTGTCGCACATGGAGAGCTAGATAGTGTACCTCCATGTGCTCGACAAACTTCAATTAAATTGATAGTGTTTGCTTGTTTGCCTTGTGTGTGTAATACGTTGGCCGATAACGCACATAAGTGCTGAAAGGCACATACCCAAGGTTGTAACGTTCAAGCTTAGACACAATTGCGATTTTAGGCATTTGCTAATAAATGCCAGTGGTTAACTATTTGGTCTCCATGTGTATCAAACCAATATGGCAGGTTGACCATAGCGTTATGAACAGGGCCATTCTGAGTCAAGACTCTGTAATTCCAATCTCTTTGGATAGACCCCATTTTTCATCGTATAAACCACACCTCCTCGTTGTGTTTTGACATTTAAAATGACAGGTGCATGTGACAGTTATTTGTACTACTTTGTAAATTTTTTGTGTATTGTATATGAACAATTTTTGAATACCAAAGTAGGTTTATTTGCTTTATCATAATTAAAGAGATTTCATGTTTTTTCTTACTTGAATATTTTATTTTATGTGCAGTCACAGAGTACCCCAGTGAAAATGGGGGACTAATAAGCGATTAATTAGGAAAATACAGTTGAATAGCAGTAGAAGTAGCAATCTTGTGATAGTTGACCAACTAAGGTAGAGAAATATGCAATATGAATTCATGTTTTAAGGTGCATGCAATGAAACACGTTGGTCATTTTTTTAATGGTGGAGCAGTAAGCATATAAGACTGGAAAGTTTTGTATTTAATAGTAGTGAAATGCGGGAGCAAATTGTTCATGGTTAAACAAACTCAGTCAAATGCAGGAGCAAATTGTTCATGGTTTAACAAACTCAGTAAAAGATGTGCAACATTGGTGTGCATTTATTGCACTATGAATTTGCATGTTTAGTAGGTGTGAACTGATGTTCAATATGCAACAGACTCATTAGAACTTGAGGCAGCAAAATAATGCTACATTATTGCCAGTTTCAATGGGTTATTAACATGTTACACGGTAATAATTTAGCACATATCTAGCATAATCAAGAAATCTATCCTCAATCCAGGCCACTGAATCCTGAAACCAGAAGATGGATATGAGGATAAAGCTTGGAGCTATGTCAAATTGCATCAGTAAAGCACAACACCATGTAAAGCAATGGAAATTCGGAAGTAAACAATGCCGATCATGGCGGGTTATAGCGCCCGAAAAAGTTGCTCAAATGACACATTGCCAAATTGTTGGTATGGTTAATCTCTTAAAATTTAGCAAACTTTGTTCAGCATTTACAGATAAGTCATCGAAATAAATTTTGATAACATTGAAATTCACACAGAATACTTTTAATGCATTTGAAAATTGGTGATGATTAAGTGACTGAAGTAGTTATCGCTCCACACTCTATCTACTGATCCACACAGTTACTATCGCATCATTGTGGATAGTACAGAGATTTCTCGATCAACTTGCTTTAAACCAGCTGAAATCTGTTTGAATAATTGTTCAGAGTTGTACTCTATGGCTGGTTGGCTTTTTGTATGCACATCAGGATTTATAATAAGCCATAATACATGTAGTATCATATACACCACTCTTGGAACACATATTTATGATTACAGTGTGCCCATGAACTTAGTCTGAACAAATTATAAAACCAGTGGTTTTGAAAATGACTCTGCAATGAATTTGTTTTCAAAGGAATGTAGGGGGAGAAGCTGTATGTACTGTAAGCGGTATTGGCAAATTGAAATATTACCGCTAAAAGTCCGTTCATACTATGCAGCAATTGCGGTGCAATGCATTGCCGATATATCAATTACTTGTTGCCGCAACTCGACGCAACTCATCACATTTCCAAGTTTAAATGTATTTTACTAATTAATTGCGATACCGCAATGCAGTATTCTGCAATACGATGCAGTGTGGCAACGCATCGTATTACAATTGATTGCGGTGTAGTATGAACGGACCTTAACTCATGTACATGTCAATCGCTAATTTGAATATGGCAATTGACATTTATTAAAAATTCCTAATTGATGAGGTTCAAATTCAAAATAAAGTGGTACATTACAGAGTTTCAAGTAAAATAACTTCAATTTAAAACATCCAATTGATTATTAACCAAACTACACAGATAAATAGATTTTACTACATATTTTTATTTTAGAATGAATTAGAATTACTATGCTGCAATTCGAAGGTGAGGAAACACCACTGACTGTAAACCTGTTCTTGTATTACAAGAAAAATACAGCAATATATGTATGCAGTATTAACTTGCAATACAATAGATCAGAGTTTCTTAGAGATAGTCAAATTCTTCTATATTTAGTGATTTGGTCATAGATACATAGAAATTCTTATGTGGTGAAAACCATTGGAAGTAATAGTCAAGACTTTCGTAATGTTTTCGCCTATGAAAAGGTTGTTTGAGGTGGCCAATGAATTATGTTTTGCCACAATTTTTAAAAGTTATGATATAGATGTCATTTCAATAACATTTTGCACAGTACATGTTTATGTTTTGTGTTTTCCGTGTCCAGTTAGTCTTCAGTTGGAATTCTTTCCATATTTTTGTTGTTGACTGTATATATATAATAATATATATATATAAATCTTGGATTAAAAAAGAAAAATATATAGATTGTGCATAAAGTTTGATGCTATGAATGTGTAAGGTTAGACTCTTAAGCAAGTTTTCATATTATTATGTAATATTTGGAATATTTCTTGATGGTTGTGTAAGAGTCAACCACTGTAGGTGCAAATGAGTTTCATTTTTAATGTGTAATAATTTGTTACAATTATTCACAAGAAATTAATTGTTTAATTCTTAGTAAATATGTTCAATAGGAAGTAGAAAGTGAAAGATGAGGTGGTGTCCATTTCTTTTTAGTCAATCGACACTTCCTCATGATTCCAATAAATTGCAGCAATAATTATTTTTGGATAAAAAATTATCCTGTTTTATAAAACACGCCCCAATCTTAATCCTTTCTTTGGGCCTAATTGACATTTTAATATTAAAATTTGACTTTATTGCCAGTTTGGTCCAACTAAGGGAACAAACTTATGATGACGTAAACTAAAAGTTTTATGACGTCCTGTCAGCGAAAAAAGTCCTTTTGTTATGGGGAGGTGGTCAAAAGTCCGATTACATTTGTAAAAAACTAGTCGAAATACCGGTCAAAGTCGACCTTTTGGGTTGGAATTTTCAACATTTTACACTTAAGTTTTGGGGAGGAAGGAGGTCTAACAAACAGACTTTAGTGTATAGGATGTCATCAAGACTTTTGTTTTGTTTTGTAAAGGATTAGGATCATTTGGCAAACAAGATAATATATTTCGATCCAAAAAATGAGTGCTGAATGTATCTGGAATCAAGAGTAGATATAAATGACAATACATGATATACATTGTAAATGACAAAAGTGTCAAACAGATCACAATGTATGCAGATTTCACAGAGGTTTCAGACCAAGTCTGTCCTGATATGTGTCAATTATATGTACTTCATTAGATGTTGAATAACATTTCCAAATGGTATAGTCTTGTTTTAAAATAATTAAATGGATCAATTTTGAGTGTTGCTGCATAAAACCAATGACAAGTCTAAACCCAGCACAACTTAAATATTTGAATCTAATGGGTTATTCCAGTTGAGATTCATACACCCCCTATGGGAGTCATTACCTAAATCTCCCACACAGGGGGTGCAGATTTCAAATGGTGTCACCCATTTAGGCAATTCCATTTGAAATTCACACTCCTGTGTGGAAAATTAAGGCTATGTCTTCCATAGGGGGTTGCATGGATTTCAAATGGAATAGTTCAATATGATTTGTGATGGGTTTGGGACTTGTGATGGATTTATGTTAGCCAGTTTATTGTTAGCCAGTAACAGCATCATTTGTGTACAACACAATAATTGCGAACTGTTCATGTTTTTGTATAGTCCTATGACTATAAAATGTTTTTCATTTGCACCTATGGCTAATTACATAGGAATGTGAATCTTTAATAGATGTAAAATAGGACTTTTATGGGTCCAAAATGAAAATAAACTATCCAAGATTGAAAATAATGCAATAATGTTGACTCTGTTGTGGTAATTTCAAGTTGCATATATTTAGCAAGTAAACAGGTCAGTTATGTTTCAGTTATTTGAATCATAGCCTAGGTATTTGAGGAAAATTATATCATATGTGAAGCCAGATTGAAGTATATTTTTCAAATTTTGCATTAAGGGATGTTGGCATCTTATATGAAAGGCTAGTAAAATGCACTTCCTTGCTGCTCAGTAGGTTTACTGTATACGCCTCGCACAATATAGGTTGTTTACAATGGTTTATCTTCTCCCGCGCACGGTTGTTTGATGTACAGCCTGTCTCAAAAAAAATTGTGCAAGTGAAAAGCGCCCTCTGTGGCAATTAGAAAATACCGTTGTGACATAATGCTTACATCACCGTCAAGGGCATAGTCTTAGCTCTCAAATGCTGTTTAGTCTGTTCAATTTGCTTGTTTTAATCTCGAGATATGCTTACATAACTACGAAAGGGTAAAATCACAATTGTGCCACTTTTACTAGGGAAGAGGGCTGTACATGTAAATCAATGATAACATCAAGTTTATCAAGAGTTCCTTAGTAAAATCAAAAGAATGCATCAATTACACAACAATACAAAATTGTTCTTAATGTTTTATCATGATAAAGGTATAATGATTCTCTTTGTCCACTTACGACAAATTAAACGATAAATAAATACTTCACATTCTGCTGTAAAATTAAATACATGTGCATGTCAATGATTTTACCATGGTAAATACTGTTCTCTTTGTCATTCAAGACATGTTAAAAGACAAACAAATATTGCACACTTATAGGTTAATGCACTTTGACAAGTTCATGAAATGTGACAAATTAATGAAATTAGACAAAATAATGCACGCACGCTGGTGTTGATGCCTCTAATGCACGATCCCCGGAGGGGGAGTGCATTAGACGCATCAACATCAGCTATCATTGATTTACATGTACAGCCCTATTCCCTAGTAAAAGTGGCACAATTGTGATTTTACCCTTTCGTTGTTAACTACACATATCTCGAGATTAAAAAGAGCAAAATGAACAGAACAAACGGTATTTGAGAGCTAAGACTGTGCCTTTGACGTTGATGTAAGCATCATGTCATAGGGGTATTTTCTAATTGCCAAAGAGGGCGCTTTTCACTTGCACAATTTTTTTTGAGACAGGCTGTATATAGAATTTATCCTAAATCATATTTCTTTATTTGTAAGAGGTAGGTGATTAACACTGTCATTAAAACAGCTGGAATAGGTGAAACAAGCAACAAGGAAATTTTATAAACATATTTTATCAAACAATAAAAGGAATTATTTGTATTAAAAGCCTGAAAGAGTAATTTCCAGTAACTAAATAGCGCCACCAATTTTGTCATTAATAGGCACATTTTATATCCGAAAAAGCTTTAAAAAATGCTATAAAAGTAAATAATTTTATAAAAGATGGGAAATTCAAGTTGCGAATGACTGAAAAGCATCTGAATATATTAGCATTGATACCACTTTTAGTTGTTTAAGCCTAAAATTTAGTTGTACATGATGTTTTGTTTGGAAATGATCCCATCAAACAACTGGGTGATCCCAAGTATACCAGGAAAAACATTTGCTAGAACCACAGAGGATGTGATACATTGACAAATTATGCAACGTTACTGATCCAACCCTACTCAAGAGCCACTAAAATGCTCATGAATGAACTCATAAAAAGTGATATTTTGTAAGGGTGGTGTCATATGAAAGATATGAGATTTGAACCATTTTAATATAAATTCAAACAGTTGTGTTTTCACAAATTCCAATTCCTTCCGAACATGTTCATAAGAATACATTTCATCATTTTCAATATCCACACATTCTTGCACTGTGTCTGGACCATATCGATAGGCAGTTAGATACCATTCATGGAAGGTCTCAGCTCCACAGGGAATACTGGAAATGCAGCGTTCAAATACAGTTGACAGGGATCGTTGGGTACTCCAGAGAGCTACGCGTGTGTACAGTCTCCATTGTGAATTGCCATTTTAGGTTCAGAATACCTAAGATTGACCTTTTTTTTTTTTTTAAAGTGAATTCTCCCTAAATATCTGACCGTGTATTTTTCAAAATGTATTAATAGTGTGCCTACTTTTGTGTAACAAAATAAAATTTCCCTATTGTGTGTGTAATGACCTCAACATACACTACTCAAACAATTTAAAGGACCGTCTTAATTTTTTGTTCTCATGGTGCTTACCAAAGTGTTTTCAGTGTAATGGGATATCAGTACTTGGTAGTGCATTTGGGACTAAGGGCCTGTTTATTAGTCACAGTAAAGGTCATCCGTCAACAATTAAGCCTTTTTAACCAGTTCCCAGGTATCTCAAACTAAAATCGCTCTATGTTTGAAAAAGTTTAAATTCGCAGTAAAGATTTTGGTGATAATGAAATCATTTCTACTATAGTCAACATGTAATCTGATCGTTTTATATTTGGCTGGGGCATTATAATAACTGCAGTATGCAGACAAACTTAGCTAAAATAATTGGAAATTAGTGAATATCCAAGAATAAGGAGCAAATGATCAATTTTCGGTGTTCTGAACCTAAAAATGGCAATTCACAACGGAGACTGTACACGCGTAGCTCTCTGGAGTACCCAACGATCCCTGTCAACTGCATTTGAACGCTGTATTTCCAGCATTCCATGTGGGGCTGAGATCTTCCATGAATGGTATCTAGCTGCCTACCGATATGGGCCAGAAAGAGTACAAGAATGTGTGGATTTTGAAAAAGATGAAATGTATTCTTATGAACATGTTCGGAAGGAATTGGAATTAGTGAACTCAAAGAAGGTGATATTTCTGAAGGATATGGCTTATGCTATTGAAGGTAAATACGAATACCTCCCACGCGGATTCCAGCATACATTCCTCGTTAGAGACCCAGTAAGGGTTGTGGCGTCATATGAAAAACTTGTGAATGAAGTGGATTTTCCAAAAGATTATGTAGACGAACTGAGAACTAAGCTACCAAATAGCTCTGAACAACTTTTGAATCTCGTTAAATACACGTCCAGCACATTACAGCAAGAACTTGTGATAGTGAATGCTGATGACTTGATTGAAAATCCATGCGAAGAAGTCGAGAAATATTGCCTTCAAACTGGTATTCAGTTTCACAAAGATATGTTAAGGTGGGATGCATTGTCAAGCTTGCCGTCAGATTGGCATATGTGTCCAATACATCGCGAACTGACGAATAAAGCTGGTAGCTATCAGAAGGCTCTTAGTAGTGCCGGGTTTGTTATAGGTGAATCGAGTGATTCTGATTCAATACTAGCAAGTTTGTCGTCCGATTGGTGCCAGTGTGTTCAGCAGTGTTTGATGTATTATAATGAAATATTAGAATGTAAGCGTTCTTTGTAGAAATCTCATATAGGATGTTTAAATGACTCGACAGGACTACCACGAAGAGGAAGGGTACATAATCTGATAACCCATCACGAATGTTTGACATATCTGAATCCGCTAACCATATATCATATTTACAGTCCCGTAACCGAGATCTTTCACAAGGTATATCTTGCTGCCTGCCGCTATATTCCAGACCGGGAGTGAAAGAATTCTTGGATTTTCAAAAAGATGAATTGTATTCTTATGAACATATTCGGAAATAAGCTGAGCTGGAAATGGTGTACTCAAAGAAGGGGATATTTAGAATATGGCTTATATGCTGTTGAAGAAAAATACAAAACATTCCAACGCGCGTTCTTCGTTCAAGACTCAAAAAGGGTTGTGGCGTCAAATGAAAAATTAATTTTCTGAAAGATTGTGTAGAGGAACTGAAAAAGCTATATAGTTTGAAACAACTTTTGAATCTAATTGAATACACATCCAGCATATATTAAGTCAAGAACTTGTGATGACTTGATTAAAAATCCACGCGAAGAAGTTGAGAAATATTGGCTGCAAACTGGTATTCTGTTTCACGAATATAATACCTGTTCAGTGCCAGAAGTAGGTAAGTGCAAATTACATGTTACTCATTTCGGCAACAAATGGACGGTTAATTTGTTTGAATGGCTCAACAGGAATGTCATCTGAAAACGCATCATGACTGGCTTACATGTCTGAATTCACTAACCATTCACATTTACAGTCTGTGTGTAGCTGAGATTTTCCACGAGGTGCATCTAGCTGCCTACCGCTATGGTCTTGACAGAGTGAAAGAAGTCGTGGTATTTCAAATAGATGAAATGTGATCTTATGAACATGTTCGGAAGGAGTTGAAAATCCAAAGAAGGGTTTATTTCGCAAGGATATGGTATATGCTGTAAAATAAATCACAAATACCTCTCACGCGGATCCCAGCACACAATCTTCGTTCAAGATCCAGTAATGGATGGCATCATATGAAAAACTTGTGAATCAAACGAATTTTCCAAAAAATTATATGGATCGACGAACTGAGAACTAAGCTACCAAATAGCTTTACACAATATAGTGGATATTCATACGTAGTGGTAGATAAAATGAATTAAAGTTTTAACTTCAATACTACACTGTTTTTCGCTCACCTGGAACGTTTTCACTATTCCGACTAGCGTCTTCAGCAGATGGTGATGCTGTGATGACAAGATGAGATAGACAAGATATCATCACAGCATCACCATCTGCTGAAAACGCTAGTCGGACTAGTGAAAACGTTCCAGGTGAGCAAAAATAGTGTAGTGTTGAAGTTCAGCTTTAATTCAGCTTTAAACAACTTTTGGATCTCGTTAAATACACGTCCAGCATATTACATTGTAGCTGAAAATGCTGACGATTTGATTAAAAATTCACACGAAGTCAATTACAAAGTACTGCCTATAAACTGTATTCTTTTTCATGAAAATATGTTAAGGTGGGAGTCGTTGGTAAGCTTGCCATCAGCTTGGCATTATGTCTAATACATCATGAACTGACAAATAAAGCTGGTAGCTATGAGAAGGCTCTTAGCGTCGGGTTTGTTGAAGGTGAATCGAGTGGTTCCGATTCAATACTAGCAAATTATCCCATCGATTGGTACAAGTGGGTTCAGCAGTGTTTGGTGTATTATAATGGAATATTAGAATGTAAGAAATCTCACAGGATGTTTGAATGGCTCGGCAGGACTGCCATGAAGAGGAAGGATACATAATGCATCACAAATGGCATGGTAACTTGTTTGAATCCGCTATTAAACCATATTTCCAACTAAAATTTCGGAGAAGCACAAAAATGTCCTCTTTAAACTAGTATTTTTGAAAGTGCCACGTTCTTTGTGGGAGCACTCGGTAAATGCCTTTTAATGCAGGGTGTTTAATGCAATGCTATAGGCATTAAACTAACAGCTGAAATCAGAAAGATAACGCTGACGAAACGTGAACCAGACCAAGTGACCTGGTGAACATGGTGAATGAGGGTCGTGACATTTTTATAGGACAGGCAATCGGGCCTTAACCTGATCGGAACCGACTGTAACGAGGTCTTTATCACTGTGTGTCATCTACCTCGCCTTTTCCAGATGAACTTCAGGGAAAGTGGGGTTGATTTGATTTTTTTGGTCCAGTGGAGATTTTGAACCGGGGCATTTTGTACCACAGGCAAAGACAATCAATGTGCTTCAGAACTAAAGCAGCATTTTCCCTGTGACGATACAAACTACTGACAAAGTACAACATAATATGACTTCATTTTGTTCATAAACTTTAATTTGAATAATTAGAAAACATGTACAGCATTTATCATTATATCTATATGTATAAAACACTATTAACAAGCACTTTGTTTCAGTTACTAATCATACGAAACTTGAATTTGGAAGCCTGATTCACCATCTGATCCATCAGTTGTAAATGACATCCAAGCTTGATTAGAATTGATAGTATAGGTAACTGGGGTTGTTAGAGTCCCAGTCAGATGTTGCACCTGCTGTGTTGTGTAATCCATACCACTACCTATTCTGACATAGTCGTAAGTGGTTTCTGTTGCAAAGTTCTGAAGAGTAAACGTGATGGATGACTCTCCAGGAGAAGTAAAAATCCAGACGCATTCAATTCCATTATCATAGGTGTTGGGATAATTTGCTGATGATATTGTTATTGATTGATTAGGCTGCTCTGCTAAGGTAATTTGCTGATCTGGTGTATCTCCAACTACAATGCAACTGTCATCTGATTGAAAATAAAAAATAAATTGAAAAATTACTTCAAAACTCGAAAGGCGATATGGAACGGATTTTTCCAGTTATTTGACCCTCCTAAAGGGGGGCCCTGAAAAAAAAGACCACAAATTATCCTGGAAAAATTGAGTTTATACGCTTTTCTATGGGGTTGACCCATAATTTTCATGTCAAAAAGTGGGGCCCTGAAATTTTCGAGGTCTGTAAAGGGGGGGGGGCCGAAAAATTTCGCGATAAATTTTTTTTGCATCAGGCCCCCCTTACAAGTGTTTGTGAACGGTCCCTTATATCAATACAACTTACGACAGTTTACTTCATCTTCCTTGCCTTCACATTCATAATACCCATTACATCTTCCTGACGTTAAATAGCACCGACCATCGTTACACGTTGCTCCTAGGTTTGCACAATCTGTTGAAGAAGTAATGTAATTGTCAATTTGGTGTGTAGGAGTGTGGATGGGTTGGGCGTGGGGTTATAGGGTGTGGGTGATGGCATGGGGTGGATGCTTAGGTCGGAGTGTAAGTTTGAGTGTAATTGCAATCAACCAAACTTCTCAGACCATCGGGATTGTTTTGTCACGTGAATGAGGATCAAGAAAAAATCTACGTTGATACCTTCTTTTCATACCATTGTAGACTTTCCTTGATAGGGAATCCATGTAATAACAATCCTTGGTAATATTTGTCAATCTTTTCATATCAACGTAGACGTTCATACGGACCTCCGTGGAAAATCAATCCTTTATTATTATTTGTCAATCTTTTCATACCAACGTAGATTTTCCTTCATACGGACTTCCGTGTGAAAGCAATCCTTGGTAGTATTTGTCAATCTTTTCATACTAACGTAGACTTTCCTTAATACGGACCTCCGTGTAAAAGCCATCCTTGGTAGTATTTGTCAATCTTTTCATACTAACGCAGACTTTCCTTAATACGGACCTCCATGGAAAAGCAATCCTTGGTAGTAGTTGTCAATCTTTTTATACTAAAGTAGACTTTCCTTAATGCGGACCTCCGTGTAAAAGCAATCCTTGGTAGTATTTGCCAATCTTTTCATACTAACGTAGACTTTCCTTAATACGGACCTCAATGGAAAAGCAATCCTTGGTATATTTTTGTAGTTGTCAATCTTTTCATACTAACGTAGACTTTCCTTAATACGGACCTCCATGGAAAAGCAATCCTTGGTAGTATTTGTCAATCTTTTCATACTTACGTAGACTTTCCTCCATACGGACCTCCATGGAAAAGCAATCCTTGGTAGTATTTGTCAATCTTTTCATACTAACGTAGACTTTCCTTCATACGGACCTCCATGTAAAAGCAATCCTTGGTAGTATTTGTCAATCTTTTCATACTAACGTAGACTTTCCTTCATACGGACCTCCGTGTAAAAGCAATAGTATTTGTCAATCTTTTCATACCAACGTAGACTTTCCTTAATAACGTCCTCCATGGAAAAGCAATCCTTGGTAGTATTTGTCAATCTTTTCATACTAACGTAGACTTTGCTTCATACGGACTTCCATGTAAATGCAATCCTTGGTAGTATTTGTCAATCTTTTCATACCAACATAGACATTCCTTCATACGACCTCCATACAAAAGCAATCATTGGTAGTATTTGTCAATCTTTTCTTATCAATGTAGACTTTCCTTCATACGACCTCCATACAAAAGCAATCATTGGTAGTATTTGTCAATCTTTTCATACTAACGTAGACTTTCCTTCATACGGACCTCCATGGAAAAGCAATCCTCGGTAGTATTTGTCAATCTTTTCATACTAACGTAGACTTTCCTTCATACGGACCTCCATGGAAAAGCAATCCTTGGTAGTATTTGTCAATCTTTTCATACCAACGTAGACTTTCCTTAATACGGACCTCCATGTAAAAGCAATCCTTGGTAGTATTTGTCAATCTTTTCATACCAACGTAGACTTTCCTTAATACGGACCTCCATGGAAAAGCAATCCTTGGTAGTATTTGTCAATCTTTTCATACTAACGTAGACTTTCCTTCATACGGACCTCCGTGTAAAAGCAATCCTTGGTAGTATTTGTCAATCTTTTCATACCAACGTAGACTTTCCTTAATACGGACCTCCATGGAAAAGCAATCATTGGTTAGCCTGAATCCATCTGGCCTCTAATGGCGGCGCCTTTTATTTACCCACAATCCTTCACGTTGCCTTATTCGAGCAGTACAACCCGATGACCGTGCGTAGTTGTTGAAAGACTGAAGGATCCAGTCTAATCCTTGGTAGTATTTGTCAATCTTTTCTTATCAACGTAGACTGTTTTTCATATAATCGTAGACTTTCCTTGAAGCGGATTTTTTTCATTTCATTTTTAGCCATCAGTAGTACCGTAATCCATTGTAAGCTACCATTGTTATTGGATCGGCAAAATATTTGCAACTGCATACAGTGGCGTAGCCAGGGGGCGAGGTCTCATCAGTGCCGTCGGTTCATCTTAGGCCGTCGACAATTCACAACTTCCGTCGGTACATATATAAGTTGTGCTCCCCCCGGTTCCAAAAACTTGCCTACGCCACTGACTGCATACCCTATAGGCTTTCTGCTAAAAAGCTCTAAAATTATTGTCTATATAATATATATAAGTACCATCCTCACATTTTATACGAATATTTCCAGGCAACTAAATTACAAAAAATTTCATAATTACATTCATAATTCAGTTGTTACGCGTTCCCCTTACCATTATCAACTGCCATGGAATCTGATAGGAAAGTCTGGAATGGTGACAGACGTATGAATGGATGTTCAGCGCCTTCTTCTTCGCAATACGTGTTCAATATCACTGCAACTACACGCCATTTTTGGTCGTCTCCAATACACAGTAATGGACCTCCTTTATCACCCTATTCGGATTTGAAAAAGAAGTTAGCGTAATATTGAAGACTCCCGTGGAAGACGTGCCCATTTGTTCAGAAATAGTTCGTAAGTAAAATAGTCCATGTTTAAACATATAATTATGGTCATAAATGAAAAGTTTGACCCCGGGAGTTTGACGTCAGGGCAAATGCGCGGCGTGATTGGTTACTTACCTGCGCAGTATGGCATTTTTGGTCTGGTTGACAGGACGTCTTACGCAAACTAGTCTTTTTAATTCGGTCTTATTTTAATGTTCATATTGTGATATTTAGTATCTCTTTGAAAACATAAAATAATTCTATGTAAGTGTTATAGAACTATATGTTTTTGTAGTTTTTTGTTTTTGTTTTTTGGCAGTACTTTCACTGTAGTCTTCAATTCAAATTATTTCCCTCTCGATTTTTATTTATAGTTGGGTTAAAATTTAAATTATTTCATCGGACCTGTTATAATATGTATATAATCCTAACGGTTATTCTCATAATTATTTGATAATTTGAAATAAAATCTTCTATTGTCTACTCATGTTTTACCAAGTTTAAATAAACTTCCATCTGCAAGCAAATTTTCAAGCAAAATACCGAAATTTGTTTTGCGTTTCTACATTCTGGATAAAATTGAGTCAATTTGTATCGTATTCAGTAAAATGTATGTTGTCTTGAACAAATCACAGGAAACATACTTACAGAGCAAGCACCAGCTGTACTTGTCGCTGTGTCCCTGACACACAAATAATTGTCCGAAAAGCCACAATTATCGGTAGCCAAATTTACTTCAACATCACGTAGAGTTTCAACATTTTCACCTAATATATATAACAGAAATAATTCACATGATATTGTCCTTGCACATAACCATTCCATTATAGTGTTAAGGTATAAAAAAATTCATCCGGTACAGATTTAAACTTCCGGCACACACAAGAAGGAGAGTTTTATTTATTCTAAATCCAGAAGTGTAAATCTATCCACAGAATCATTCAAGGAATTTTTTTTCAAGACACTAATTCGCATCCTAAAACAAACTAAGAACAGCAACCTGATTAAACAGTAGTCGTGTTGGTGAAGATGGGAACAGGTGATCTCGAAAGCTTTGGCAAGGTAAATGTTCATGTTTCATTGTGTAGTTCCATTAAAAAATTATTTAAAAAAAGCGCAGTGATTTATAGTGCACTACGCACAGGCACAGCACCTAGGCGTTGATCCACAAGCCTCAGCACACTTTACAGGTTGTCGCTGACCACTACGGCCCCAATCATTCCATAAACCATTAACAACAACACGGCGACTTTGCAGCTTCAAGATCGCACACCCTAGACCGGGCCCTAGACATGAACAGTTTAAAAAAAAATTGTTTTCGATGTAAAGGTATTTTACACTGTCAGTGAATAGATTCATCAGGTTTGTAGATCAAATCAAGTAGTAATTTTTGTTTGGCAAAACCAGTAAGTTTTTACTTACTAATATTTCGTCCATCTCGTCGGAGGACTTCATCAGATGTGAGCATCTGATCCACTTTCCCGGGAAACTGGCTTCCGGTTTTGAGTAGTCTTACTTCCAGTCTTCCAGTATTTTGAATTTAGAGGTGACATATTTAGGCAACGGTTTGGTGCAGCGATGGGCAGCCCAGTCAGCCCCATCATAGCAAATTTCTTTATGGAATTTCTGGAAAAGCAAGCAATCGCGACTGCCCCGATTGATTGTAAGCCACGGTATTGGCGTCGCTATGTGGATGATGTACTAGAAATAATCAAAGCAGGCCAAGTTCAAAACTTAACCGATCACCTCAACACAATCGACAAAACAGACAGTATAAAAATCACCTATGAAGAAGAGAAAGAAGGAATAATCCCATTTCTCGACACGCTAATTGTCCGGAAACCTGATGGTTCGGTAAAGCTCCTGGTATACAGGAAACCAACCCACACTGACCAATATCTCAGTTTCAAGTCAGAACACCCTCTCCATCAGAAAATGGTTGTAGTCCGTACCTTGTTTGATCGCATGTACAGCGTGGTCACGGACGAAACGGACAGAGCAAATGAAGAGAAACATGTGCGAGGAGCCCTAAAAAACTGTGGCTATCCAAAATGGGCAGTAGACCAAGTGAAATCAAAATGCAACATAAATCAAATCCAGCTGTTAAACCTACCGCAAAGAAAGACCAAAAGAATGAGGACAAAAGCAAGGGTATGGTAGTGCTCCCTTATGTCAATGGAATTTCCGAGCGTGTTCAAAGAATTTTCAAGAAGCATAAAGTCGACACTGCTATGAAACCTCATCAAACCCTCAAAAAAATCCTGGTCCACCCCAAAGACAAAAGAGACAAGCTAAAAACAGGCAATTGTATTTATGAGATTGGCTGCCAAAATTGCGATCTCACTTATGTTGGCGAAACCTCGCGTCTGTTTGGGATAAGACTTGCGGAGCACAAAGCGGAAGTAAAGAAAGCCAACGAGAAAAAGTTTACTCGGTCAGAACGTAGGGCATCCGAGCAAGAACAAACAAAGTCAGCCATATCGGATCATGTCGCAAGGGCAAATCATGTAGTCAATTGGGATGACTCCAATATACTGGGCAAGGAGCATGTCAGAAAGTCAAGAGAAGTACGAGAAGCGATGGAGATCAGAAAGAGGGGGACCAAGACCATGAATAGAGAGGAAGGCACTTATTTCCTAAGTCACGTATTTGACCCACTTTTGAAGACTGGAAGTAAGACTACTCAAAACCGGAAGCCAGTTTCCCGGGAAAGTGGATCAGATGCTCACATCTGATGAAGTCCTCCGACGAGATGGACGAAATATTAGTAAGTAAAAACTTACTGGTTTTGCCAAACAAAAATTACTACTTGTATTTTACACTGTAATGGTAAGCCCCTCAGGTTTTGAAATAGGCATTTATAATCAAAAATATACCTGCTGACGATGTTTGTCCCCAACCTAAGATCCTGCATTTACTAGTAACGTCCCCCTCATTCATGGCATAATCCTGTATTTCACTTTGTGATGTGTGTAAGCATGCTGGTGCCACTTGACTATTGAATGTAACGGGTGTACATAACTTGATTAGAGCTATGAAGTACTTTGGATGGGTGAATATGCCACAAAATGTACTCTCCACGTGTGTGCCTACTGTTGGTGGTTTAGTAGTCGTGTGATCTCCAAATACTGCGTAACGACCATCATTTCTGAAAGTAAATCAGTAAATGACAGATAAAACAACAAAAGTGGAACAAACATAAGTAAATCGATGGCAATGAAAATCAACACTGGTGGCATATTATTCAAACAAACTAGTATCTTTACTGGAATGACTCGACATTTTAGTAATAATTTATTAACGTATGTTTTACTCAAATGTAAAAACACACTCACTCTTAATAAAATTCTTTGCAGTTTCGTATTTTGTTTTTATTGAGTAACAAATTCTGTCACAAATTTTTTTAAAGCGCGGATGTCATCACATAGTGGCAGATGTCATTACAAATGTGTGTTTGGGTCTATACGTCACATTGGTGGGTATAAAATGCCCTCAATGTATCCCCGGGGGTGAGGAAAGCCATTAATGCAACCGTACAAAAGATGACCAGACCACCCGGGCCCCCTCCTCGTTTCTCTGAGTGTAGGGGTCTTAATCGTGATCATTAAATGGTACAGAACATATAGAGTATTCATTTATGAATTACGTTGCACTAAGGTAGCTCAATTATGACCCCTACATTCAGACATGTCAAATATGTGAGGAGGGGGCCGGGGAGACCATCTTTTGTGCGGTTACATTAATGACTTTCCCCACCCCGGGGAAAAATTGAGGACATCTTATACCCACTAATGTGACGTATAGACCCAAATAAATATCACGTTCACAAACTCATCTCAATATGTGACTTGACCTTGACCGTGGTGATGTTTAAACAATGGCTTCAAAATCGAAATTTTAGCCTCCATTTTCCCCCCTGCCCTCAAGATGTGGGTGATAGCGGATATTTGTAATGAGTGAATTTTGTCTACAACTTAGGGAACAAGTGATGTCATGAAAGATCAAGCACATTGTTATCAATAATATTAACATCATATTTTATGTTTTCAAAGAAATGCTGATATATTCATCTGATCCTTTAATTCTTTTGAGGAGTGTACTTTCATTTACATTAACTTACATGCATGTTCTCATTGTGATTGCCCATTCACTGTCTAAGAGAGTAATCCCACAATGGTGCACACCTGATGAAAGCCTAATTGAACCCATCCAAGGCCATCCTGCTGTAGCCTCCGTACCTCCAGATATCTGCGGTAAGATCGATGGGCGTGCGCCACACACTGATGTATCCAAATAAGCTGTCAAGATGAATATGGTTTTGGCCTCATTAAAAAAAATTAATAATGTTCAATAATTGAAGCTGGAAATAATGATAACTAGAGAAGCACTAGAACACTAGGTTGACGATCAACATGAAGAAAAAAACCCGGTAAGGTTCAATTTTCGACAACTATCGACAGGCAAAGACATGAAATGAGGTATATAAAACCGAAATCATTCTGTTAATAGTCAAACATTTATTAGAACTGTGGAGGAATGTACCGGGACCTCATTTTACAACAAACATGGAACTCACCTGGATTTTGGAAATCTAAAAAGAAAAGAGAAGAAGACACAATTACAAAAACGTATTTAGTATAAGCCTCTTTGAATAAGAATGCGAACACTGGTATGCAAAAGATATGGAGTACGAAGAGTCAACAATTACACCTCTCATTATTGGTAAATAACACTTATTGATTTATATAATATGTGAAACATAAATCTTGTTGTGATTTATTTTTCTGAAACTAAGACCACGAAGACTTTTAGGTAAAAATAACTTCTTATGGATTTTCACTTCACAAACGTATTCGACAAATAAACAATGCAAATCGTAAATAGTATGCGATTAATTTTTACACGTTAAAATAAAGTCCCAACTACCTTCACTCACCAAATGCCGAAGGGGTCTCAACTGTGGTTTGGGTGGGGATTTGCAGCTGGGACCCCAAAAAAACTTCCTGGCAAGAACCGATGAAAACTTTGCACTTTTTCGAGGAGATTAAAAAAACACCCTTTCTTAAGCCAAATTTTCATGAAATTGACGGTAAATGCCAATAACCATAGCAATAAATATCTTACCATCTGGAGATACAGCAGTCAATGTAACTTGAAAACCCCGATACTCATCATCGTTTGATTTGTCATTGTCCATTGATATAGTAACAGTATTGCCTTCAGACACCCATAAGCTAGGCACAGCATTCCCAGTATGAGAAAATGTCCTTGTAAGTGGACCGACTCCCGTCGTTGTACCTATGTATACGAAATCATCACCATCTTGCAAATCAAACGTGTTGAATTCAACAAGTATGACCTTATCGGCAGGTGCAGTGAATTCCCATTGACAGAACATCAGTGATGGATAGTCAGGAAAGAGGTCGTCATAGTTGGGCGATTTGAAGACAATGTTTCTACCAGTGGTTAATGTGTATGAAGTATCTCCACATGAATCGTCTGTCAAGAATTTAGAGGTATAGAAATTATAGTATAACAAAATTAAAATAGAAAGAAAGAGCAAACATGCGCCTCTAAATTAACCTCATTTATTACAACAACAATATAACAAGAACAATAACAATAAATGGACTATTATTCTTAATAACAAAGCCCTCAAATTACCGGCCAATAACGAATATAACCATCTCTTTAGGCGCTTTAGACAAGTTGGACTATTATTCTTAAAATAAATATTACTTACGGCAGTTCAATTCATCTTCATGGCTCGGGCATGCATAGACAGTCAAATCACATACACTTGATTGAAGAATACATATGTCACCAGAGTATGAGGAACACTTGAAGGTGTCTGTGTTGCAGTCAACCGCTACAAAAGATAAATGGTGAATATCGTGAAAGGCTGGTTATTAAATTAAGTTCTTTTATAATGAACAAGAAATGTTTACGATAGAATTAAGGTTGATAGAAAGAGAACATAATACACATTAAAAAAAAGATAATGGAATATATACATACCATTTATGGCGTTCGCTCCATTAATTTGCTCGTCGATCCAATCATAAAATTGCGTTATCCTTACACATACGTTTGGACTTCTCTGGGCGCAGTTTCCGCTAGGACCAAAACTTGTAACGCCTACTAAGTGCCACCTGCTATCGTCAGCACCTCGACAAATCATTGGGCCGCCACTGTCTCCCTATTAGACACGGAATTAAAGAAACTTACTAAATAATAAATAAAATTACTGCATCAAGAAGAACGAAATAAATCTATACAATAATAAGATCTTGTATACACAAATAAATTTGATCAGGGTCAAAGATCTACAAGATATTGTCGATTGCTTGGTCTTTGTATTTTTGAATGAATAACTTGGTGCTATTGACCTTCCTGTCAAGTACTTGATATCTTCTTTTATATCTTCATTACTCCTTTTTCAAGAAGATTAAACTGACTTTCAGTTGGTGCTACTCCTGGCAGTCAACAATATATCTGAAAATTAACTTTTATGAGAGCATCTATTGGCGAGCAGATACTTCTTGTTATCTCCTAGTTATTACGTACCTGGCAGGTACCTTTTCCTAATGTATCTTCCGGCGCTACTCCAGCGCAGATGTTATCCGTATTAACAGATGAGCCCCACTCCTCAACGCAATCATCGTGTGTCCAAAGAGGAACGTCGACTTCTTGTAAATGCTCCGGGGATTCTAGGATAGTGATAGCCATAAACATAAAATGGAAGTAGGTTATACAGTCATGGACAAAAGTTTGGAATATTTTTTTTTAATATCCCTGTTTTTAAGTGCAGATTTCTTACCAGCAATGACCCGTCAGCCATGCAAAATGGATCACGGGTGTCTGGTAAGGTATCATTCCATATCAGACATTACGTAATGTAGCACAATGGCTTCTTATGCCTGACGAATGATCCATCGGGCATTCTTTTCGCAGTAATTTCAGCGATATGATAGGGTCACATTGGCTTTTGCATTATCGTGAGAAGAAACAGCTTTATTTTGTTGCATATGTCTGTTGTATACGGTATTTCTGATCATGGGGTGCGAGGTGAGCGCAGATTTATACGCCCGCGTCATTGACTTACGTATTCGCGGCTACAAACAGAAGGATATTGGTGCCTTTAGGAAATACACAGGATGCAGTTTCTAAAATGTTGAAGAGACGTCGAGAGACCGGAACCGAAGTTTTTGAACAATAAAGGTTGCTAGTGTCTTTAATCTCATTTTGTGATACAAAGAGACCGCCAAAAAGTGTTGCAATAGAGGTTATCCACTTTACTCATGTGTGACTTCTAACAAAAGGCGCTAGTTCCCGTAGTATTCCTCATTCAAACCAATTCAATGCACGACCTCGGAGTCACCTGCATGACTTTGGCGGGCTATTTTGAAACACTCATTGTTGCACATGCAGGTACTTCTTTTGAAAGTCCTAAACAAGGTATAGCAGTCGTTGATAGGATATGCAGCTTATAGAACACGGATAACCTCTATTGTGCGATCCTAAGTTGTTGGTTTCTCGTCTTGCTCAAAAATAATTAAATATGGTGAATCAATCAATTATGCCTCTAGTGTTACCAACCTCCTTTGTATGTCAGACGGCCCCATCCTATAGCATAACAACCTGTGTAATGTTGTAGCTCTTCTTGTAGTGTTGCTAAACAAATAGGACGAACATAGTCATTAAATGTGATGGGTTGTTTGAATCTAAGAAGAGCAAGATCATTAAAGTAGGTATCACTATCGTACTGAGGATGGGTAATGATTGCCGAGAATTCAACGTCAACGTGGTACTGTGTAGGCTGGTCCTTTATTGTGTCACCTAGTACAAGTGTCCTTGAAGATCCTCTGAGAATAGATAAGCAATTATTTCAATAGGTCATTATGAAAAAATGCGATGAGATGATAGTTTTAGTGAGAAAATGTATTGTTTTCTGTAATTGGTGAAAGATTTCCCATGAAGTGGTAAGACAAAATTAGGGTTCACTAATAGCGTAGTCAGGACTTTTCAGAGATGGGGCAAATGGAGGGGGTAAATGGGTATGACGACTTTCAAGGGGCAATATATATGGCGACAATTGTCACAAATGGGCTTAAAAGTATAAAAACGGGCTAACAATCTATTATCAGGGCGGCCAGCAAGGGGGGGGCAAGAGGAAACGATTTCTCACAGGGATAGTTCCCCTTTCCTCTTGGTATCACTATCGCCATTGTGATTCACACAAAATACCGCTCGTCCAGACCTAAACTTGAGTAAGTTAAAATTCACACAAAACTTTTTAGTCCGCAAAAATGGCAAAATGTATATAGAAAATCCCAGAAACTGACGTTATTGCGAAGGAGAAATTGGTATTAAGCCGTGGACTCACATGCAATGTGCGGCCGTAATGGCCCACTGTTCGTTAAGTACAGTAGCTCCACATCGGTGGTCATTGGACAAGTCTCGTAGTGATCCAATAAATGGCCATTCTCCTTCATCTGCGTCCAAGCCATTGACAATTCGGGCAGCACCCGGACTAACGACCTGCGTGCCACAAATACCAGTGTTGAGAAAATCTAATAAGGAGAAAGAAAGGCATTTCTAAATATGAGCATAAAGGAGGGAGGAAACTCACTCACTCAACTCAACCTCACCCTCACATACTTATTAATACACGGTTGTTTGATGTCATGTTAAACTGAGTCATTTTTAAATAAAAGTTGAACAATGATGGCACTATTTGCATCTTTACAAGGGGTAGACACTTGTATAATAGTTTTAGAACATCAGCAAAAAGACTAACAAATGACAAGAGAATTTTCAAAAAAACCTTCTTATCATGAAATGTAAGGTATAACTCATAATGAGGCTAATTTAAATTTAAAATACATGTACATAGCGCCCTCAATTTGCACAAAAATATAGAGTTTATAGAACATAAACCAGCAAAAGATGATTTGATATAGAAACGAAACTCTATGTTAAAAATTGCTACAAAATATGTGTATATACAGTTTATTGGTATGATATCTGGTATTATTCAGGTCTGAAATTGAGCATTGTATAATGCTTTGTTAGAAGAATTATCACACCAAACAACCGTTAATAAGTATGGTTTATAAATAGGCATAATGTTAAAAAAGAAAAGAAAAAGGCGCTAAAATAGTTCCCAACCGAGCTAGAGTCTTTGAAAACAAAAAACTTTCCAATTAAATCTATAAAAGTGATTATTTCAACACACAGCGAACCAAAATAACATACTATTAAATAATCATATTCCATCGGTTCAGCTCGGTTCATAGAAAAGTAAGCAATATGAATACTTTTTGAAACACTAAACACCAAACCTTACAGTAATAACGTAACGACTATCCAAATGATAATATTTATGTACCTCCCTCTGGAAGTAAGCACAACTCATCTGATCCGCCAGTATCATGGAATTCATTGCAGTCCCATGCCCATGGACTAGATGGGAACGCGGCGTTATATGTTCCCTCACAATCAGTTCGTACAGCTTGACATAATTGTCGACACGGTTTACGAGTCCAGCCCTTGTCTGGACAATCAGGAAATAGCTGTGCACAGAAGAACAGCTCTGCATTCGCATTGCAGCTGGTAAAAGTAAGACTATTGAATCGAGTTACAGCATCTGCTGCATTCATGTCACCGATTGAATTTGGAAATAGAGTCATGTCGTAATCGGTGTAAGCTGTTGTTAATAATTGGATGCACTTCGATGCTGTAGTTGGTATATTGCCACATCCACCTGGTAATAAGATAATTAATAAATAGTAACAAAGGCCATCAATTAAGGAAAAGTATGTCCTGAAAAACCATCAAGTACGGTTTAGAAAATACAAAAAAAAAAAAATGCGTAGATATTGACACTAATCAATGCTGAAAGTTAAAATACAATAATTAAAGTTATGCAAACACCACCTTGGCGCGCGCACACTGGCTTCTCATCCTCTTATAAGAATACACTCAGCGGCCTTACACACGTATTTGTACATACCTCGAGTTACAGTGAAGCTACAAGTATTGAAATTGCCAGCATCGTCAGTTGCCGTACATGTAACTGTAGTAACACCAGATGTAAAAGTAGACCCTGATGAGGGAGTACACGTAACTTGAGGAAATATGTCCAAGTTATCAAAAACTAAAGGCTCCAGCCAGAATAATTGATCAGATGAAATGATCTCATCAAATGGACAGGTTATCAGCGGCTTTTCTTGATCTGAAATTGGAAAATTTTCGTAAAATGTGTGACAATATTAGTCTTCGAAATTTTGTATAATTATATCTTCAATCATGTTAGTACAAAAGCAATAATATGCATGGTTCTTGAAATGTTATCGATAATACTAGGCTTACCCACAACAACATCAAATCTGCATGTAGCTGTGTTTCCTGCGTTATCAGTGGTTGTGCATGTAACTGTCGTTTGTCCAGCTCTAAACCTTGAATCAGATGGGGGACTACAAGAGGCAGTCAGTGACGTATCAAGGTTGTCAGATACAACGGGATCAGGCCATGAAGGAATATCAGTTGATGTTGCGAAATCACCAGGACAAGTTATTGACGGGTTTATTTGGTCCTGTTGTCCTGAAATAAATGCAATAATGATAGAGTATTGAAAAAATAATGTGACACAAGTGCAAAATTCTCAAGAAATGTATCTTGAAAAACTAATAAGATGGCAGTGTGTTATGCAATATTACTCATCTGCGATTCATTTCAAGTGTAGACAACGTCAAATGTACGTATATACAAAGTTATGTCAGCGAATAGAATCGCCGTAACTTCCGGGCCATAATTAGACGGTATATTACTAAACTACGCAAAAAAAGTTTCTTTATGGTTAGGAAATTTACCCACTATTAAATTCTAGCGACCAATTTTGTACGTTTGCTAAATAATCGCATGCGGGAGATTGTCCTGCGCATTTTGACACCTCAATCACTACCCTACGACACTCCTGAGAAAAGATATGAATGTTTAAGTAACACGAGGTCGAAAAATGAAAATTACAAGGAAGCCTATTCAACATTCACTGACCCAAGACGGTTTCATTATTCCCGCCTTTTCAATGTTAATTTAAAGCATTTTAATTGATGCATGTTGGATAATCCTTTGCGTATTGTGTAGATGAATGATCAAAGACAAAGGTGAGTGGGTACTAAGACATTTACGTTTTAAGAGATGGATTTGGAAAGGGGATTAAAAACAGGTCATGATTACAGCTGCATTTCTTGAAGCCGAAGGAATTGAGACACTTGAGTGGCCCTGATCTTAACCCCTTGGAGAACCTTTGGGATCAGCACAAGAGACGTGTCAACAAGAAGATAAAGGCAGATACAACTCTGGTGGGATTGCGTCGCATCGTTATCAACGAGGAGTGGAACGGGGTTGAGCAAGGTAACATTCGACGCCTCATTAGGAGCATGAGACGCCGCGTGGCTGCTGTAAGGGAAGCCAACAGTGGACACAGAAAGTATTGAAAGACTGGTAAAGAAAGAGATTAATCTCAAGTGAAGTTGGAAGCGGCAGTATGATGCCTGAAATGTGCTCAGCAATTAAACAAAAAATGTTATCTGCATGTTTGTTGTTTTTTGTGTTCTTATGCTGACAACTTGTATAGGCCTTTTTGCAATTTTCATTTTTCGACCTCGTGTTACTTAAACATTCATATCTTTTCTCAGGAGTGTCGCAGGGTAGTGATTGAGGTATCAAAATGCGCAGGACAATTACCCGCATGCGATTATTTAGCACACGTACAAAATTAGTCGCTAGATTTTAATAGTGGGTAAATTTCCTAACCATAAAGAAACTTTTTTTGCGTAGTGTAGGAACGTACACCAAATTTCAATGAATTGACTGCAAATATACATATTTGTCCAAAGTTGTAAACTACGCAAAAAAGTTTCTTTATGGTTAGAAAATTTACCCACTATTAAAATCTAGCAACTAATTTTGTACGTTTGCTAAATAATCGCATGCGGGTGATTGTCCTGCGCATTTTGACACCTCAATCACTACCCTACGACATTCCTGAGAAAAGATAAGTCGAAAAATAAAAATTGCAAAGAAGCCTATTCAATTGTTTTAGAGCTGATTCACCGATTCATTATTCCCGCCTTTTCAATTTAAATTTAAAGCATTTTCTTATGCATGTTAGATAATCCTTTGCTTATTGTGCAGATGAATGATCAAAGACAAAGACAAATGTGAGTGGGTGCTAAGACATTTACGTTTTGAAAGATATGGATTTGGAAAAGGGATTCAAAACAGGTCATGATTTCAGCAGTTTGGAAGATACTGTATGTTCAATATGTTACCAAAACAGAAGGAATTGACACTTGAGTGACCCTCCAGAAGCCCTGATCTAAGCCCCTTGGATAACCTTTGGGTTCAGCTCAAGAGACGAGTCAACAAAAAGATAAAGGCAGATACTCTGGTGGGATTGCGTCGCATCGTTATCAATGAGTGGAACGGGATTGAGCAAGTTAACATTCGACGCCTCATTAGGAGCATGAGACACCGCGTGGCTGCTGTAAGGGAAGCCAACGGTGGACACACAAAGTACTGAAAGAAAAGGAGATTGATCTCAAGTAAAGTTGGAAGCGGCAGTATGATGCCTGAAATGTGCTCAGCAAGTAGGCTAAACAAAAAATGTTATCTGCTTGTTTTTGTTTGTGTGTGTGGGGGTGTGTGTGTGTGTGTTCTTTTATGCTGAAAACTTGAATAGACCGTTTTGCAATTTTGATTTTTCGACCTCGGGTTACTTAAACATTCATATTTTTTCTCAGGAGTGTCGTAGGGTAGTGATTGAGGTGTCAAAATGCGCAGGACAATCACCCGCATGCGATTATTTAGCAAACGTACAAAATTAGTTGCTAGATTTTAATAGTGGGTAAATTTCCTAACCATAAAGAAACTTTTTTTGCGTAGTGTATATACATATTTGTCCAAAAACTATAAATACGATAATATGTGACGTGTCATGTCAAAAGGAGACACTTTTGGGCAGGATCATAAATGGAGAAATAGCCAAAAATCTTTCGGTGGGTGAATTTTTCACAATTTGGGTTTGTTGCGAATTTGTGATGTTATTAATGCTTAAAATATTGTCTGATAGTTTCAGACCGGAATATAACTGGCATCTTGTAGTTTTTGAGACATTTTTCAAGTTAATTCCTACTCTAAACATTGTCAATAATATTTTTAAAGGCCGATATCTCAGTTTCCAATTTTATAAAACCAAAACTATCGAACTCAATATCTTCGCTTAGGAATGTCCGATTTCATTAGGGAAAACGGCATTGTGGAGCAAATTATCTCTTTATTTAAGATGTGTAAAAAACTCAAAATTCATAACCTGCCCAAAAGTGTCTCCTTTTGACATGACACGTCACATATGATTAAAATCATGATAATACAATCTGGGAAACAAACTGAATCTCGAAACTTAATATGCAATGAAATAAAACTTAAATCTCATACCAATTATAATGTCAAACGAACACAATCCAACGTTGCCTGTGGCATCAGTTGCCGTACAAATGACAGTGTTTAGTCCTTCGTTGAAACTGGATCCTGATACTGGGGTACAAGCTACGGTAGGTTGTAGATCAATTAGGTCTGATGCAATAGGATCTGTCCAAAACACTTGATTTGTAGATGCCATCATTCTTGCTGGACATATTATTACTGGAGGTACTTGATCTATTACGAAAACATGAACGAATGAAGTTAATTGTTACAATATCGTGTTAAATGTCATATTGACATTTACAGGTTATATCCACACACCGAAAACAGTGCGATTTCTTTTGATTGTTTGATTGTACTATACCGTATTGCAATAAGAATACGAATTACTACCTTCGTTTATAATGTCAACTTATCAACTCGATTGTTCCCATCGAGTTTAGTTCATTTATATATATCTTCGTAATCATTTCCGATATTACCCGTACCTTGTCGACGAGTCGGTGACTCAATCATTCATACACTCCTAGATAGCGAGAACCAATCATTATACTTGAAATTCTTTTAAAATGAAATCATCTATGGACAATTCAGTCGATTCACAATACGCCCCCAGCGGTTGCTGGGGAGAGGTCAAAATACTCACTTCATAATGGAAAAGTTCGACATCTATAGCCCGGCGTAATACGAATTAACCACCCTATATAACTTCAGCTACAGTTTTTACACAAAAATATATATTTGATTGAAATCCCTCCTTCTAATTGGTAATCGGGCTTTCCTAGCCTACGCATTGTATTAGCATTATTTTATTTTATTCTAACAGCTAGTTTTATTAACTAATTCTAAGTGTAGAAACTTGTCGGCATGGCGTAGTACGGTGTAATAAGAATGCAACACAGAAACATTATGTCATGTTTAAATGTCATAATATGATGATGAATATACGCGAATGCACACTAAAACGGCAATTTATAATTATAGTAGATCCATTTTCTATCTAATGATCACACGGAATCCTTTGTGGAGCTGTTTACAACATTATTATTATCACACTCGCGTGAAAATACAATGGTGGCTAGAACGGCGATGTCAACCCTGAGGTCAAATTGGACTGGCAAGAGCAACCGCTGGCTGCGTATCGTACTGTGAATCGCGATAATTGGACATAATAAAAATATATTATTGAAGTCTGGCATAATTTTGGAAAAAGAAACATACCCACGGTTACCGAAAAGGTACAGGTGTTTGAGAATCCAGCAAAATCTATGGTAGTGCACGTCACAACTGTTTTCTGCCCGATGGAAAAGGTCGCCCCTGAACTAGGATTGCATTCAACAGTAGGGTTTGTATCGATATTGTCAAACACTAATGGATCGGGCCAAAAAACTTGGCTGCTTGAAGTGACGATATCACCTGGGCAGGTTATTGGCGGTGCCGTCTGATCTATAAAGAAAAAACGGATAATGTTTATTAATTAATTTAATATAATTATTTGTCTTTTTCTGAAGTTAATACGTTACCAACATTAATAACCCACTCTCCCACTACACTCACATAGGGCATTTCGTGATCCACAGCATCATCCCCATTTTTCTCAAAAAAATAATTTTTGTACCACTTGAAATCTCCGGCTACATAATGTTTATGTACAAAAAATTTCTTGCAGATTAATTTGTTTAACAAAAATATCGTGAAATTTGAATTGCGATCTGATCGGAATCAGCTGAAATTTTGGGAATAAGCTTTTTTCCTGGATATCTACTGAAAAATGTCATAAAAAGATAATGCCAGGATGACGAAATACTCCTTTAAGATGTAAATATTTATACACGAACAATTCTCTTCCACACAATCATGTACACACACCTATCCCCATCCCGCACTCACCCCACCCTCACGCACTTATTAATAGACATGATATAAAAATAAATAGGCATAATTCTTACACCGTACCTGTTTAAGGATACGACAAGTTATTATGTGGTTTGCAAACACACATCCACAAGGCACTGGCACTGGCACACTTTTAAAATAAGATAATAATTTAGGTTTGCGACAAGTTTCTTACCCACAATAACGTTGAACATGCATGAAGCTGAATTGTCCGTAGCATCTACTGCAGTACATATAACGGGCGTAGATGTATCTGTTGGGAACATTGCTCCAGATGAAGGAACACAGGCTACAGTAGGCTCTTTGTTGGAATTATCCGATGCAATGGGATTATTCCAAAATACTTGCGTCGTAGAGGAAATAACGTCAGCCGGACAGGATATCTGCGGTGCTTGTTGATCTGAAAAATGTAATTATGTTTCAGAAATGTTTCAGGAACTGTCTTCCAACATGGCTGTCATTTGTATTGCTATACCGTTCCGGCTGTGGTTTATTGCATAGGGGTTATGTACAGCATTTTGCTAAGATACACTATGCGTGCCAATTTGTTTTCTCCTGCTCAGTAGCGTATAGTCAGGCGTTCAAGGCAGGGGTGTAGCCAGCTTTCTTGGTCAGGGGGGGCAAAATAAAATTTTGGGGGCACAGACGAAAAAATTGCAGTTACATCAGTTACATGCAAAAAATAGAAACTGTATGTCTTCGAGCTTCCCGAAAAGGGCCTTATTGGGATGATGTGCGCGCGTAGCGCGAAAAAAATGATATTCTACACTTTTTTCGCCCATTATCCGGCTAAAAAAGGGCTTTATTGTTACAATGTGCGCGCGTAGCGCGGAAAATTTTTGTATTTTACACTATTTTGGCCCTCAAATTTCCATTATCTCGGAGCAATGAATATGACTACGTCCACTGATATCCTAAGGTGAGAAGACATATCTGTTAGCCTAAAAATGGAGCAATATCTCCAATTTACTTGGCTTTGAAAGAACAAAATGTAACACATACCTACAAAAACTCTAAATTCACACGATGCTGAGAGGCCAGCATCATCAGTAGCAGTGCAGGTAACTGTTGTCTGTCCAAGTTCAAATATGGAGTCAGTCGGTGGGTCGCATACCACATGTAGTGATGTGTCTATGTTGTCTGACACTATTGGCTTCTCCCAAGATATTATGTCAGTAGAACGTGTGATGTCCGGTGGACATGTAATAGAGGGACGCTGCTGATCAGAAACTGTAAGGAACACGATATTAAAGTATGGATCTATTATTTTCTTGACCGTTGGCGACAAAATAAACACACAGCAACACTAATACAAGACTTTCAATGTTTGTAAATTTTTGTTGAGGGGCAATTAACCCAACGTGCGATGAAAACTGGGTATGAAAAAATAAATGCATTTTCACAATAAACGTTGTAGGAGAACATCATTATGTCCATAGACACTAAATGAAACCTTTTTAAAGGTCTTTTATATCTTTGTACTCTCACAATTACAAATACATAAAAATCAGATTGAGTAATCGTAAATGTGGCACATACTTAAAGTGACTTTGAAATTACAGGAGGCCATATTGCCAGCATTATCAGTAGCTGTACATGTGACTGTGTTTTGTCCATCTGGAAATGATGCCCCTGATTCTGGATCACATACATAGAAGATGGAAGTATCTAAATTGTCCGAGACTTGTACATCATCATGCCAAACCACTGGGTTGGAAGACACATCAAAATTAGCTGGGCAGACGATGGTTGGAAGAACAGGATCTGATGAGGAAGAACAAAAAAGACATTGGGAATAGAATGTGGAAGATGACATAAATATTTTGAGGAAACTTAAAATATCTTGGAGCAATGAAGATGACTACGTACACAGATAACCGTAGAAGACAACATATCTGGTGGCTTGAAAATGAAGCAATAATATCCAATTTACTCGGTTTTGAAAGAACAAAATTTAAAACCTACCTACAAAAACTTTAAATTCACACGATGCTGAAAGGCCAGCATCATCAGTAGCAGTGCAGGTAACTGTTGTCTGTCCAAGTTCAAATGTGGAGTCAGTCGGCGGGTCGCATACCACATGTAGTGATGTGTCTATATTGTCTGACACTATTGGCTTCTCCCAAGATATTATGTCAGTAGAACGTGTGATGTCCGGTGGACATGTAATAGATGGACGCTGCTGATCAGAATCTGTTAAGAACACGATATTAAAGTATGGATCTATTATTTTCTCGACCATTGGCAACAAAATAAACACACAGCAACACTAATGCAAGACTCTCAATGTTTGTAAATTTTTGTTGAGGGGCAAATAACCCAACGTGCGATGAAAACTGGGTATGAAAAAATAAATGCATTTTCACAATAAACGTTAAAAGGTCTTTTATATCTTTGTACTCTCACAATTACAAATACATAAAAATCAGATTGAGTAGTGGTAAATGTGGCACATACTTAAAGTGACCTTGAAATTACAGGAAGCCATATTGCCAGCATTATCAGTAGCTGTACACGTGACTGTGTTTTGTCCATCTGGAAATGATGCCCCTGATTCTGGATCACATACATAGAAGACGGAAGTATCCAAATTGTCCGAGACTTTTACATCATCATGCCACACCACTGGGTTGGAAGACACGTCGAAATTAGCAGGGCAAACGATTGTTGGAGGAACAGGATCTAAAGAAGAAGAAGAACAATAAAAGACATTGTGAATTTTTACTCTGAGAAAAACAATTTTTCAAAGCGTATGATGTACTAGACTCAGGTCGGATATCTGATTTCGACTTGCTCTTATCTATAAGACTGTTAGTTATCCCAAACGCTACTAGGCCATATAACACAATTCAGCACAAAGCGACTGCAAGACCAACTAATGCGATTGCGTAATCATGCCAAACTACATAATACACACAATACAAAACCGTTGGCGGGAGATGGTTACACACGCGGCTTGCTGTCGCCTTTCAGTTGGTTGGAACCCGAATGGTCGGTGGTTCAAAACCGGGCAAAGAAAACAACTGTTCTCGTCATTTTCTTCCTTCCTTCCTTCCTTCATTCTTTCGTTCCTTTCACTTTGACAGAAAGTAGTTTGGGAGTTGGGGGTTATATGAGTCCAAGTTCTTATAATGTAAGAACCCTTTATATTACTTACCCACAGTAACCACAAAGGAACAAGACGCCAAGTTCCCTGCGTCATCTATTACCGTACATGTTACTTCCGTTGGGGTCTCATCAGGGAAATCTGAACCCGACGTTTGATCACAGGACAGTGTTAGTGCAGTATCAATATCGTCTAATGTCACTGGATCGTCCCATGTTACTGGGTTAGAAGAAGCCGTTACGTCAAGGGGACACATAATCACTGGGCCCTGTTGATCTGCACAACACAAAATGATACATTATATTTCAATAAAAAATGGGCAATAAAACTTGATATTTTTGTTCAAGTGGCCCATACACGTGCAATTTTATTGGGCAATATCAAAGACCCGAATTCAAAATCTACCATTATGCACTATTAATGATCGTGTGTACAGTACACAATGGTATATTTTGTATCGTAGAGTCTTTGATATTGTCCAATAACTTTGATCGTGTATGGGCCGTTTAGCATTGTTTCTTTAGAATCCGCGCCATGTCTATGGATCTATGGTAACCATTGTCAGAACCTTTGTCTAAAATATGTCTAGCATGTTTCAGGATGTGCCTGTTACACGTCTTTAGCATTATCATACTTCTAGGGTTCACTTTCAAACAAGTTTCAAAATTCTGTCTAATCGTAATATACCAACAAATATTTGACAACATAAAACACATTATTACGTTATATTAGGTACGTTACGGACTCTCTTTGAGTGTTAGCACGAACTGGTAAAAAACGGTGCCTTGAAAAATTGACTCAATACCCTATAAACTTCATTATAGTTTCCTCAAAGTTTCAGTGTAATAATGATTTAAATAATGATATTGTACCTATAGTAACAGTGAAGCTACAAACTGCTGAATTGCCTTTGTTGTCGTCAGCAAGACATACTACGTTGGATGTTTTTCCAGCTGAGAACTTAGTTCCAGAGGATGGCAGACAAGTAATATCTGGTGATGTTAGAAAGAAATATGGCATTGGGTCTTGCCACGTGGCTGTACTAGATCGAATGACAATATCAGGAGGGCAAATGATTGCAGGTGTTGATTGGTCTGTTGATGTAAAGATAAAATACAATATTAATCAAAATAATGTTCCCCTTGATCTACATATTATTACTTTTGCCCTCATCTGTTTGGTTGGTTGGTTGAAGTCTTGATGAAGTACAAAAATACAAATTGGACTACATTGTTGTACAATGACAATATTGATAGACGTTGAAGAAAATAATTCTGATTAGACCACATTTTGTTCGTCATACATCTCCGGATGCAAGATTATCATTTCAAATAAAATTTCTTGATTAGATGCAAAATTGGGACACTTTAACTTTGCCATAATTTGCAGTTATTTCCGCTAAAACCTAAACTGTTACTAGAAAGTGTAGGGCTTAAACTAATGTACACTATGCCAAAAGTTTTATATAATTAGTGACAGTATAAAGTATACGTATATTATCGTATAGCATGCAATGTTATCGAATGAAACATATCTTGGCATAATATTATGATTTTTGGATCTACCAGATGCTAGCAAACAGAGAGAGAGAGAGAGAGAGAGTACGGTGACCCCGGGACGGTGACTGAAAAGATCATATGTGGAAATCTACCAGTTGTGCACAAATTAATACAAATCAGAGATATGTAATGGCAATTGGACTACGGAGAAGTCTAAAACTATATTCCATTAATACGATAGCTTTATTTGTTGTAAAAATGCAGAATTAAGTTTAACTCACCAATGGAAACGGTGAATCGACACGTTGCCGTGTTACCCTCGCTGTCATCAGCAGCACACTTAACCACTGTTATTGCTCCAGCTGAGAAAGTAGACCCTGACCGAGGAGTACATGAAATCATGGGTGATGTGGGGAAATCAAATGGTGTTGGTTCTTTCCAGGATACTGTTTTGATGGGATATACGATATTGGATGGACAGTCCAGCGTAGGATATTTCAGATCTGTTGTGATTAAATCATAAGGTAAAATATTGATATTGCGTCGGATAGTCCTTTCTCTATTATAGGTACCTATACCGGTACGTCACTACCTTGGTGCAACAGTTACTGCATCGATAGTGATTATCTAATTTGTACTATTAATATCATATTTTAGAGGTATATATTTATATTCTCATCTTGATTAATTTAGCATGACCTCAACCGCCCCAATATTGAAATTTGAGTGATCTTGCAATGAGGAAATGAGGGTATGGATCACGAAATGCCCCTTTAAGGGAACAAGTTATCCAAGTCTGACTAGTTAAAGAATGTCATGAAAGCTTCCCCATTCGAATAACAATGTCTCCCCGGGAATGTCTCATGCAAACGTTCACTAACGTGCAATTTTTGTTCTCAAAATCTTAAGATAAATATACAGTTACGAGACTTTTTCAAGGTCAAAGATAAATATAACTCACTTATATCATAAGATTGGCAAACTTACCCGGATCCTTTATGCCAAGTAAATTGTTCAAAGCACCTGATGAAAATATTAATTTAAAAACAAATGAATTAACAAACTACGTCATGTACTATAGTAAATGGTTTTTAAGTTTCTTTGGTTATTCGAGCTTAAGGGGTTGTTTGGAATGACAGGTGAGTCAGGGGTCAAAAACAAAATTTTTACCTTTTTGACCTCAGCACATGTGTATGTATGATCTGCCATACACAAATTAAAAAAACAATACCTCAAAGTATCATTTTTTAATGTTTTTGTCATAATCACGCTTTTCTACAAATTTCATCTGTTTGTACCGGGGGCGTGTCTGTTGCCAGGTTGGCCTACATGACAGCATAGACACACGTTACAACCTTGAATAATAATACAGAATGACGTTATATTCTTCTTAACCTATCTTAGAACTGCCTATTATTTCAATTGTTATACTGTTCTGGTTGGTTTATTGCATATACTGTATAGAAATTATGCAATATGACGTCGAGCATGACAGAGTCATCTTCATTCAAATAAAATTCAGGTACCCGTAAGGTACCACGGAGCAATTCGCACGATAATACAATAAAACAGATGAAAGGTATGAATGGTTGTGGAATCGAATTGCAGACCTGTCCCTCTGTCACCTTAGAACTGCATCTCGTAGGCAATGGTAGGTAATAAACCAACCGGAACGATATAACAATTGAAATAACAGCATGTCTTGGTCTCAATTCAAGATGTGCAATTTGGACACACCTACTCGTTGGCTGATTTATACTTCAACAGTTCCTCAAAGTGATATCAGAAAAGCCACTATCTCATTGTTCATTGGCCCGCAGTATGCGCTCGCCCCAGGGCACTCAACTTTAGAATTGATGGGTATATGTGCCTACATTTTGTACAAGCGTCGCGAAGTAGGCGCATATCAGTACAAAACGTTGGGTTTTTTTTTATAAAAAAAGGGTCAATTATGTACAATCAAAAATGAAAAAGGGGTCATTGGGTATAATATTTTGAAAACTGAAGGTGCCTGGTCATCGGGTATAGTCGGCTTCAAAAGAGGGGCATATATTGACAGGCACATACCGTCACCTCTAAAGTTGATGCCCCCGGTGCTCGCATTATATTTTGTTCATGGCTCGGCTTTTAAAACTCCCACACATCACAATAAGGCTATTGAAAAGTGTATAGAATAGCTAATGATAGACTGGTCCCTGCGATTAGTCGCGGACCCGAGCGACAATATAGTAAACACATCGAGTTTATAACACAAGTGACAGTAGTCGTGAATTATGGAGGGTTTCATTGAACTTCTACCAGCAAAATATGGAATAATACTAACACAAGACACCAATCGAGATGATGATACCAGCCATAATGGAAGGCTTGTATTTGACCTTCTTATGAATCCAATTTCGTGGCGAGAAGTTAAAAAGGTAATGTATATTTCAAGAAATTTGGGTTCAAAAATTCCGTATCAGCTCGTATCATCAATTCCGTAAATATGGCGTATAGAGGCACAACTTGACAATAAACTGAACTATTTAAACGTAAAGGACGCACTGGATACACATAAATTTGTGTTTCCTTGCTGGCGGAATAGTTGTAAAACTCTTTTTGTCAAAAAAGTTGGACAATTTATGAATTATGATTGGCAAAATAGCGAAAGGAAATAGACTTTTCCAACCATGTAAAACTACACTGGGTTGTTGACATGGTCGACATACATTAAGACATACGCATGTTCCTAAAGTAGGAGGTAAGTACTATAATTAATTGTTTAAAGTGCTCAACATACCAGCAAAAAGTCATAGGGTCATCAGAGTACAGGGACTTTGTGAAATACTGGGTACAAAAATAAAGTGCGTGAGCCGATATGCAACATCAAATATAAAAGCCGATTTACATAATTTCCCATGACCTTACAGAAGTGATCGTGCTCAAGTATAAAACTATAGAGTTTGGTCCTTGATATGCACCATCAATTGTGTACTTGTGATCAATATTGCTAGGCAAACAATCACAGCAAACATGCCAAAATCCTCCCATTTCTCCTCCATTTACACACATATAAACCCATCCCTTAACACAGATCGTATTCGTATAATTGATACCTTCCGATTCGTTGTAGAAAGCATTATCAATATTTGCATAATTCAGTTGGATGGCAAATGAAGATTTTTCAAGATCATTGGAACTGTTAGTCGGGATCTAACATTCTGCCACAAGCTCACATCTTGTGGCCGCAAGCGTTTTTGCAACGACCTTACATTACAAAAGAAAGTTCTACATAATGATGAGCAATCAAGAAAATTGGCAGAGGTTCGGAAAAGCGATCCATTAAGACCCATGGATTGTCTGACAACTATGACACGAGTTGTCCATTTAAATATTGAGAACCACTAAATAGATAGGGCTCGTCTATAGCATCGTAAAAATAAATACCTGCTCTATATAATCCATATATAGCCAATGCAAAGACAATAAGTATAATACCAAGTATGACAAACACACAGATATATATACATTGTTTGCGAGATAGAAATGACCCCGATTGAGGTGGTGGTGGAGGTGGTGTTCTAGCTGGACGTGTTGTGGATACACTTCCATTTTTGTATTGAGGATTTTTGTGTGCTGATATCTCGTGCATATGAATCGGATGGTCTCCATTTTGCTGTAACATAAGAATTAAAAGAAGAAAAAATTTATACTTCGCTTTATGCTTAGATTAGGATGTTTACTTTCCGATTTGTGTTCTGTATCAAATATCCCCTAGGTGGATGTGATTGTCCTGATAATGGCGTCCCGATATAAAGTCTTTATTTTTACCATGCTTTGTTTATAATGCCCTGCTGGTGTCCGACTATATCTGCGCATGGGGAACCACTGCAGACATTGAACTACCAATACATAATATTATAATTATACCATATTCTGCCAGAATCAACTGTTTCACGAACTCATTTGTCATACGTAACATTTTGACTGGAATTCACCATCATCAAATTCCCACATCATACAAGCAGTTCAAACAAAATATAACTTAATATTTTAGACACGAACACAGAAACATCTGATACTAAATTGCAAAGCGTATTGCGCACTCGACTCACCCCCTCTTTGCCTGATTCCTTTGGAATGTTGAAGCAAAAAAAAAAAAAGGGAAAAAAAAAGACGTCCTAAGCGCATATGTCGGAGTTAAAATGGAATGAGACTTAGTTACGTAAAGGACTACTTATGATGTATCATAAATGGTGTTAATGTAATACACCATGGACTGCGTTGTAATGTAGTCTAGTAACTAGTAATGACAAGGCAAGGATTGACTGCCTTTAGTCAACTATATTTACGAGGAGGAAACAAAGTACTAATTGAAATTACATTTAAAAAATAGGAACACGTCTGGAAATTGAAGGATTCACTATCACACAAGAACGCCCATTTCAACTAGTAATGACAAGGCAAGAATAGACTGCCATTGGTCAACTTTATCGTTGGAGAAGATAAATGACTAATCAAGTTACATTTAAAAAATATTAACAAACTGGAAATATACGGTTTTACTCTATCAAAGAAGAATACGCAATTGAATCAGGACTATTAGTATTAAGGGTACTAAGGTCTCTTTCGTAAATATTATACCGGTAGAATTATGTCGTCTGTTCTGTGTGAAGTGTTATTCTACATGACAAGTGTCAGGGTAAATATTATTTGTAATTTCTGCTTGTTTAGTATGATACAATCATTCTATTTCGATTATTAATTCTGGATCAACGCATTTTAATAACCGAATTGGCTAACATAAATAGTTCACCTTTATAATTGAATAATTTTCACGTAATAAAATCACACTACAGTTTTATAGTAAAAAAGCTTGTATTTTATTAACACATGTTATTGATATAATAAATGATTAAATGAATACACATATTATGATCGTTTACGCATTTAAGTCGATTTTTAACGCTGCACCACGCCCGGGGCACCACATTAACCGTACTTGCCAATACAGAGCGCATGTGCCATGTGATTGCTTGAAAATACTAGTTACTGAAAATGGTATGCCTTTAACTTTTGCTACAAAATATAGATATTCAAAAGTCCAAACTTACCGAAGGATTTTTTGAAGTCATATTTAAGTTACTTTCACCAAAAAGATGCAGCTGCCGAACTGAACTTGCGTATACCATGTATGCGTTGATAACCAATTCAAAACCAAAACAATACCATGGCTGTTGTATACATAATAGCCAATTGTTTCAGGTTCACTTGATTTAAAACAAATTCAATAAATTTCAAGGACACTGAGCATCACGCCCAATTTAGCATTTAGGTATCGTTATTTTTCTTCTATTGTCTCATTGTATCTGGTGTTATATCTAAACATTATTTATTTGACGTTTTACCTCCCAACAATTTGTCAACATGAGAAACACAGCTCAAGATTTCAAGTTTAAACTCTGTCCAGCACGAGGTGTGAAAATATTTGCATCACTGATGTTGTTACTAGCATATTCAGGATATTCTTTAGGACGTACTCCTGCATAAATTATTTCACACTGGATAGATTATATATTTCATGACAATGTTCCCACGTTTTAGGAACATGACAATGTTCCCACGTTTAAGGAAAAGTGACATAAGCACATTCACAAATAATAGTTTAGTCACTTGTCTATTGTTTTTCAAGGTTTGTGAATATAGACAATCGTCCATGTATAGTGACGTAGAAGAGGAAACTAATAATACCTAATGTGACTTAGCCAGTGAAGGGGCCAAGGAGACCTGTGCCCACCAGAAATCATGTACCTTCGTTACATCACAGATTGTCGGTACACGACGTCCCGAGCTGTGTGTACCGACAATCCAGGAAATAACAATACTACATATTAACAAAACTGGCCAAAATATGCTTCTTCCCTTTCGACTGTTTCCGCCCATCAAAACAAATTTTGGCACATTTTAGCAATAACATTGCAATTTATCGCGTGTTCAACGCGCACCAGTAACGTCATCCTCATTTAGGGCCGGCATAGCACTGAGCGCTGGGGGATCAGAATCCAAGACCAGAACACTCGTCGATACGGTGATTATGTTTTTGTCTGTACATTCTCAGGTTTGTGCCCCTTGTTACAAAACCCTAGCTACACCACTTATACTCAATACCTAACACTACTATAGAGTGTATGCAATAAACCCAAGCGGAACGAGAGTTGCTAAGTAACCGCTAACCGAACCATAAACACATGCATGATCAGAGAGCGAGTCTTCAATTTCCCCATAGCTTCCCACGTTGTATACACGTCAGTCGAATTTGGCGGTGTTCGTTTGTTTGTCCTCCAAGTTATAGCATTGTTCACTTTGTGTTGAACATTGTAAGTGGGCCTCACTAATGACATAACGGTTACTGTTATATCATGTCAAGAGGCCACTTTCATGAATAAGCTAAACAGCCTATGTGGAGGAATTGTATGCATGAGCAATCACACCAATGACGTAGTAATGAATACCCTCTATATTCAACTGTAGCTGCTCCGAAAGTTTCGACAGAAACAAATGAATTATATAGGTTTGGTCGGTTTGTGTTATCAAAATGTAAAGTTTTATGCGAATTATGCATGACGCATTCATGACAGTACACTAGTGGGACCACACCCATAATATAAATGTGTTCAATACACATCTCATTCGTAAGGTAGAATACAAAGGTCATCAAATGCTATAACATACTCTATTGGCGTGCCCATGGGAAGGGTTTGGGGAAGGCTTAGGAACCCAATCCCTAGATTATCCGCATAAATCTAACAAAATCAACACAGTTTGGCTTATTTATGCGATCCAACATCTCATTACAAAGGGCTCCATTAATCGAAAACAAGTCATGCTGTACACTAAACCTTATGTACGACAGCGGGAAAATATACAGCTTGCATTGGCTGCATTATGTAATACGTTAACACAAAACGTTTTCGACATCATTCGCAAAAGGTTATAAAAGGTTGTCAGAAATAATTCACGACCTTTATATAACCCGACATTTAAATGTTATTAAAACGTTTTGTAAAAAAACATTTTAAGAACATTTCTGTGTTTGCTGGGTGCAAATATTTTAACATAATATTATTTAAGTGTTGACAAAATATTTGGCCAAAAATGTTTGCAAAAATAGTTTACAATGACATTTCGAAAACATGTTAAAAATATTGTTGCAGTGTATTTTCATACAAAACGTTTTAAAACGATTTCATGACCTTTATATAACCCGACATTTTAATGTTATTAAAACGTTTTTACCTAAACCAAAACCCAGAATATAACTTATTTAAAACGTTTTAAAAACGTTTTTGTGTTTGCTGGGTGATATGTTGTGATATTTTGTGACTGATTCATTATTTCCTTACGCCAATTACTGCTAATATCAGAATTGATATTGGCAGATCGATTTTTATGATATGAAACCGTTTTATATAAAATTTATACGGATTATATACCAGTCAATAACTCTCCATATGGGTGTGAATCACCTGTTGCATATGATACATGAATTACCCTACATAATATATTGAACGTCCAGTTGCACCTTTTAAACAATATAAAAATACTGACCCATAGTGCTAAATTCGCCGTTGATATAATATTCAATTATTTAGCTATCAGATCATTGCAGATTGTATACTGATCACGGAACTTTGAAATGTTAGCCAACCAATAAGCACAGATTTTATTTAGATTCATACTGATTTGATGCAATGGATCAATTTATGGGGGTTCGTTTATATGAACTATGATAAGTCCAGAACCACATGTTTCTCATTTACTTGTGTGATACAATCAAAATTACTTTGACAAGTTAGCAACAAAGAGTTGTACCATCAACAAGCCATTATTCAACAATGCTGCTTAACAATATGCAGACTATTGTTCTCATTTGGGAACCCAAGGCCTCACATAGTATTGTTACTGTGCATCTATCCACTGTTTGCTTTGTAATGGTGCATCCAACTGAAATTACTATAGCATCACAGCCCAATCCAATATCGCACAGGTAAATCAGATACATGTGTTTCTGGACTTAACATGGTTTGGAACCAAACTTTACATATGTTATAAATACTAAAATAGGTTAAACGCCCGGGTTAAACGCCACACTTTGGTGAACGAAGTTATCTTCGCTGGGCAGGTGCAATTGACCTTGGAATTCAAAACCTCCTATGTGAAAAATTAAAATGAGCCTATCAGTTACAAACCTTCTTTCGTACCAAATTGCATTCAGTATTAAAGTATGGCATACAGGATGCGACTTTAATTATAATATTATAGGCTTATGTCTCTGAAGAACACTTTTGTTCAGTAATACGCAATGAGACAATGAGAGTTATTTTCTTCACATTCGGCCCATCCACATTGGCTTGTCACTCTTTTTGAAGTCTTAACCATATCAATTATCTTATCCGTATATATTAGACAATTCCGAATAATCTTGCTTTTTATTACAAATCTATTATTAACATAAACCTGTAGCACTTCTAGTATTGCAAATTAATAGTATTTAAATCTTATTTGTGGTAGATGTTTTAGGGGATAACCACTTCTGGCCTCCATGGCCTTTTGATTATCTCCTCCATGTAATTTTATTTTTTGTCTCTTTCGTTTTATTTTATACTTATTTTATATTCTTGTTTGTTATTTAATGTTGATGTTATTGTAGATGATGTGGAAAATAAAGACTTATTATTTATTATTCAAAATGGATTAAATATTTTGAGAAACCCAAACATTCAAAACCTTTAATCTTTAGAGAATCTTTATAAAAAACATAAGACCCCATAATCGTTAAAAATAATAATACTCTTTATGTTAAATCATTTAGATTTGATTTCAACATAATCAGTTTGTAAATAAAAAAAAATGTAAAACAATTAAAGGTTTAAGTTATTCACAAAGAGTACTTAAAAATTACATTAAAACAAAAAATTGAACAGTTTGTAAATATTAATGACAATTGCTAAATGACTGACTGATTTTATAGTATTGTAGTCAATGTAATTTATGGACAAATAAACCAACTAAGTATAGGAAACTTGAATTTGAAATCCCGAATCAACAACGGATGAATCAGAACTAAATGACATCCAGGCTTGGGTAGAAGTTATAGTGTGTGCAGCAGGCGTTGTTACCGTACCAGTAAATTCCTCAACTTGGTTAGATCTAGGATCCGTACCACTACCTATTCTAACAAAATCATAGTTCGTTTCCAAGCTGAAGTCAAGAAGAGTGATCACAATGTTTGTTCCACCCGGAGACGTGAAAAACCAGACGCATTCAATATTAGCGCTATAATCACTTGGGTAATTTGCTGATGATATTGTAATCATTTGTCCGGTCTGGTCAGCTAGTGTTATTTGCTGATCTGGTGTATCGCCAACTACCTTGCAACTGGCATCTGATGAAGAAAAATTAAAAATCGTTAAGGGATCTGGAATGAGCGTTTTGAGAGTTTCGACAGTATTTTTTGTGGGACATGAGAGCACATCAGACATATCGAATTGCATTCTGAATACGAAGTGTCTTTCTGATATCAAATAATTTTCATTTTTTGATATTCACGGTTTAATACAAATTTTATGACAAATTATTAAAATTTGATATTTTTCACATTTTTGATATATAACCATAATAACAGTCCTCGAAGTAAATTTTATAAATCTAATGATACATTCTTAAAGTGTATGTAGCTGGGAGGAAAAGCCGACGATCAATTGAAAATGTTGACCTGTCATATTGAAGATATTTAAGTGTAACTAACCACAGTTTGCTTCATCTTCATTTGTCGAACATTCAATATATCCATTACATCGTCCTGTAGTTAGGTAACATCTACCGTCATAACACATGGCTCCCAGGTTTGCGCAATCTAACAACAAAGAAATAGGGTAATTGTTTGAAACTTCTTGTTCTTATTTTCCTTGCATTCAGTGCAGTGGACTGTATTGTTTTACATATTCCATATTCAATTATTGTAGAAGGTGCATGTGAATGATGAGTGCCGGTCAGTATGTGTTACCTTATGTCAAGCTTAAGCTGGTATGTCTTTGAATGACATTAAAATTGCATGAAACTAGAGTCTATGGTGAAAACCAATTAAAACGAAAAGAATTGAGTTAATGATAAACTGTTTTTGTACCAGCATCAACAGCCATTGAATCCTCAATGAAGGTTAGGAAATTAGAAATACGTATAAATGGATGTAGGGCATCTTCAGCCTCGCAGTACGAATTTATAGTAAGTCCCACAGCACGCCATTTATTATCGTCTCCAACGCACACCAAAGGACCACCATAATCACCCTTGATATAAAGAAAACAACGACATTTTAAAATTATTATCTGTAGTTCTGTAGTTATATCAGAATTACAATTATGCAATCCCATTTCAAGAGTTGCTTTTCTTCGTCATATAATTCAGTAACAATCAGGGAAATTGTTTTTCATAAATACAACAACTGTATACAGCTGCTGTAGTGTTGTCTTGCACCGTCAAATGTTGCAAATGCATTGTGCATTGTAATTTTTATGTGAATTTATAGTGCAATACTTTGTTTATTTTCATGACCAGCTTGCAAGGGTGGGGTCCACTCATCTTTTAGATGTCAGTGCTTAATTTGCTACTTTTGTTGGGCCCTGGCAGCCCTTGCTTGCTGGTCTAATTTTGCTGTATATTTTTGTTGAAATGCCTAATGAATAATAAATAAATACATTTCCCTTGTTCTGCGCATCGGATTAGTTTAGATTAAGTACTGCCGCATTATTTAAAAATTCTCTTCAACAAGTTCAAAACAATTGCAGAGTTTAACTTCAATATTACACTATTGTTTTTGCTCACCTAGAATGTTTTTGCTAGATCGACTAGAGTCTTTACAGCAGATGGAGATGCTCTGATTGTAGACAAGACCCAGTCCAGGCACCGTGGATGCTCATGCTCGTCGGAAATTTCGCGAAATAAGGGGACATTTTCAGATGAAGAAACGCGATTCGCGAAACACAAAAAAGGAGTTATATTTCATACAACTTGCTCGTGAAATTTAAAAAAGAGTGACCTTCACTTGCGAATTAGATGTATAAAATATCTCAGTTTCATTATTCCGTACGGAGCACATTGCATCACATCCCATCACAAATGCATAATACAACCGAGCTTTAGGGGCAGACAAAATTTGTTGATGACCCATTCTGGGGGTTCCCCATTGAATTAAAACAATTCTGCAAAAATACGTAAAAAAATCGCACATTTTTCCTGGTTTATGATGACATTTATTCACTTCACCTGTAATTATTGGGAGGGGGGCTGAACGGTATTCGTGAGGGGGTTGAGTTTCTAAGCCTATGGCGGGTGTCCGTGTATTATACGTATCATTAGAAAGAAATATCGTTCGTGTTTTAGAGTAAAAAAGGGTCATTGCTAAAGGGCAAAAAAGTAGCGAAATCGCTAAAAAATTAAATGCAAAATTGACTGTTTTCAAAGGTTGCCGACAAGTATGAGTACCCGCTAATACAGGGTGACAATGTAGTATTACATCATAACCATCTGCTATAGACGCCAGTCATGCTAGTAGATCTAGCGAAAACGTTCCATATTATCAAAAATTGTGTAATGTTGAAGTTAAACTCTTTATTTATCACTACATGATTATCCACTCCGTATATGTATTCAAAACAATTACAACTTACGCTGCAGGTACCTGCCGTACTTGTTGCAGTGTCTCGAACGCAGAGATAATTAGTGCTGTACCCGCAGTTATCTGAAGCCAAGTTAACCTCCGCCTCTCGCAGGGTATCCACATAATTGGCATCTGAAAAAAATTAAGTTGCCGTATATTGACAATTAGTCAAACATTAAAATTCATTAGGTCGTACACTAAATGCACTAATGAGACAAGGGTTTGTTAAAAATATACATTTTTGTGCGTTATTTCACATCACACCTGTATTAAATAACTACTACAAAAAGAACATTCCCCCTTTCTCCAGCCCTCGGACAGGAGCGGCCTGGGTACACCATTGTTAAAGGCCGACAACTCACCCACATAGGGCCCGTGGAAGGCTTGCAAATCAGTTCTTGTATATTTGGACATGATTTGGAGGATCAAGGCATTTAGCGTATTATATGATTTGGCCGGCAAATCCCCCAGATCTGAATCCCATCGCGTATCTGTGCGCTCCCTTCGCGTATCTGTGGGATACGCTGAAGCAGGCCCTAGATGACAGAGTGGATGAGTCTTGTCGACTCACAACATCTCATACAGCAGGAATGTGATACCATTGCACAGCATCAAGCATGTGTCAAGTGGCACACCTCAATACAAGACAGCTACTGAGGCAAACACACGATATAAAGCTCAAAAATACTGTATTACATTACTTGGCAATTTTCTCATTCAATATGAAGCCAATCGAGTCATGCATGAAAGCACTTGTTGGGTTCAAATGCTCACTCAGTGTGGATGGGGTACGCTTAATGTGCCAAGACCCATTTTAAGATATACGGTCAAATGTAAAGGAAAACTCATTATTGTATATTTAAAAAGGACTTAATGCGGGAAAGGCATCACCAGTTTCATTGAAGGCTATAGTGGTTTACAAATCTACAATCAGGTGACGGTTGCAAGTGCCAAACTAACCTGCGGCCAAAGTTTTACCCCAGCCCAAAATTCTGCATTTGCTCGTAGCGTCACCCGCCATCATGGCATAATCTTCTGTTTCTGTTGGTGCTGTGTGTAAGCATGCAGGTGCCACCTGACTATTGAATGTCACTGCCGTACATAATTTGACGAGCGCGATAGGTCGGTCGGGGTTTATGAATACACCACAGATGTTACTTTCCACGTGCGTGCTTACTGTTGAAGACGGCAATGTAGTATGGTCACCAAACACGACGTAAGAGGCTTGAGAACTGCAAGTATTTATACCATAAACGCATAGTTAGTTTCAAAAAGGTTACCGTATCATGCCATAAACACATAGTTATTTTCAAGAAGTTTGTCGCATCATGCCACAAACGCATAGTTAGTTACTAGAAGTTTGTCGTATCATGCCATAAACGCATAGTTAGTTACAAGAAGTTTGTCGTATCATGTCATAAACGCATAGATAGTTACAAGAAGTTTGTCGTATCGTGCCATAAACGCATAGTTAGTTACAAGAAGTTTGTCGCATCATGCCACAAACGCATAGTTAGTAACTAGAAGTTTGTCGTATCATGCCATAAACGCATAGTTAGTTACAAGAAGTTTGTCGTATCGTGCCATAAACGCATAGATAGTTACAAGAAGTTTGTCATATCATGCCCCAAACGCATAGTTACTAGAAGTTTGTCGTATCATGCCATAAACGTATAGTTAGTTACAAGAAGTTTGTCGTATCGTGCCATAAACGCATAGATAGTTACAAGAAGTTTGCCGTATCATGCCACAAACGCATAGATAGTTACTAGAAGTTTGTCGTATCATGCCATAAACGCATAGATAGTTACAAGAAGTTTGTCGCATCATGCCACAAACGCATAGTTAGTTACTAGAAGTTTGTCGTATCATGCCATAAACGCATAGTTAGTTACAAGAAGTTTGTCGTATCGTGCCATAAACGCATAGATAGTTACAAGAAGTTTGTCATATCATGCCCCAAACGCATAGTTACTAGAAGTTTGTCGTATCATGCCATAAACGTATAGTTAGTTACAAGAAGTTTGTCGTATCGTGCCATAAACGCATAGATAGTTACAAGAAGTTTGTCGTATCATGCCACAAACGCATAGTTAGTTACTAGAAGTTTGTCGTATCATGTCACAAACGTATAGATAGTTACTAGAAGTTTGTCGTATCATGCCACAAACGCATAGTTAGTTACTAGAAGTTTGTCGCATCATGCCACAAACGCATAGTTAGTTACTAGAAGTTTGTCGTATCATGCCACAAACGCATAGTTAGTTACTAGAAGTTTGTCGTATCATGCCATAAACGCATAGTTAGTTACTAGAAGTTTGTCGCATCATACCATAAACGCATAGTTAGTTACTAGAAGTTTGTCGTATCGTGCCATAAACGCATAGTTAGTTACTAGAAGTTTGTCGTATCATGCCACAAACGCATAGTTAGTTACTAGAAGTTTGTCGCATCATGCCATAAACGCATAGTTAGTTACTAGAAGTTTGTCGTATCGTGCCATAAACGCATAGATAGTTACTAGAAGTTTGTCGTATCATGCCATAATCGCATAGTTATTTTCAAGAAGTTTGTCATATCATGCCACGAACGCATAGTTAGTTTCAAGAAGTTTGTCGTATCGTGGCAGCATATGACATTCAACTTTTATGTTCTCGACTTCATAATAGCTCATAATAAAATGGTAAGACATTACCAGAATACTATCACATTATCGGAAAAGGCATTTACAAGTTTCAGTGAAATAAAGAATAAGGTTTGTCACGCTCAATAAGCTTTACTACCTTATTTACTCGAGGTATTAGAGTGGTACTTTAAATTATATTCGCAATGACTTACAAACACGATCTTCCTGTAATTGCCCATTGATTATCGATCAGCGTAGTGCCACACACATGAGCATTCGATGATGTACGTATCGAACCCATCCAAGGCCATCCTGCAGTTACCTGTGACCCTCCAGATATCTGCGGTAATACCGATGGACGTGCTCCACAGACTGTTGTATCCAAATAAGCTAAAATAATATAATAACATTCTAACAGTGAGCATGGATTGTTCGTACTGTCATTGGTATGCACATAAACGACTAAAGTAATGTACTTATTTTATATACATATAGTCTGTGTGAGTTAAACAAACACAGACACTAAGGCACCACGTCTTATTTGGTCCTATAGTGCTATCGGTGTACGGTTATGTGCCAATGACTCTTTTGGTCATTACCCGGTGATGTAATGAGCATCATAAGCATAATAATAACATTTGCATAGTGTTTTTCATACAAATAACAAAACAAAAGCACTATACAAATGTTCAGGGTACGATAGAAAGAGCCATCGGTTCCTATCGGGCACCGATAGTGCTATAGGATCAAAAAAGATGTTGTGCCTATAATTAAAGACAGAGATAAAAAGAATTTATCGCGTCTGATGTCATCTGTCAATCAAATTCGAGCACGGTTTGTTTACAAGTGTCGTGATATGATGACTTGCTGAACGTGGCAGTATAACCGGGCGACTTATTGTTAATTTTGCACCTTCAAACATGCAAACCATCTCAAAAGTTAGGTCTTTATAGTAGGAAACTTTCTTTCGCGAAGGTACCATGTCAACAATGCCTAGAAAAGCTGCTTTTTGCCTTGAAAAAGTACGCAATTTTTCGCCCTCTGCTGCTATTCCTTTTCTCCGATCAGCACCAGATAGATCGGTCTTCCTTTTACGCGCAATTAACCTATGTTAACCAATCAATGATCGTAATTGACAGTGACATCAGACGCGATCAATTCTTTTTATCTCTGTCTTTAATTATAATCAGTTTACTATTTGAAAGAAGAAACTGTGTTTACTTACCTGGATTGGTATAATCTGAAAGCAACAACAGTACAAACAGAAGGGATTTTACAACTTTGCTGTGGTTTAATATGATCGTTTAACAGGAAGTCAAGGTCAACATGAATGGCATCAGAAACGAACATTTGTTTGGAATGTAACCTGATCTTAAACTAATCTTCTCCTAATTTCGTGTATAATTACATGAAGGAATAACCAAAATTTGTTTAAAATCCATAAAATCTATTTTTCATGTCTATCTCTCATGCCTGTATGTGTGTGGAGTGCATATATTAAGACAAAATGGATAAAAATGTTCGTAACTTATGTTATCTTTAAAAAAAAAATTTTTATATAGATCACAAACCCTAATTTCAAACATCTACACTTTAAAGCACTTTTATACTGATTGAAATTAGTATCAAGATTTATTATCAAACGGTTGTTTTACCTCCTGGATTAACAGCAGTTAAGGTTACTTGAAAGCCTCTATAGTTCACATCATTCCCATCATCAGTATCCATGGAGATAGCAACAACATTGCCACTCGACACCCATGTACTAGGAACAGTATTTCCAGTGTAAGCGAATGTCCTTGCCAACGGGCTGACACCTGTAGTCGTTCCTACATACACGTAATCATCTTCGTTTTGTAAATCAAACGTGTTGAATTCGACTAGTATGACCATATCTGCAGGTGCCGTGAATTCCCATTGACAGAACATCATTGATGGATAGTTAGGATTGGCATCATCGTAGTTGGGCGATTTGAAGACGATATTTCCACCAGAAGCAATTGTGTATGATGTTGTTCCACATGATGAATCTATTATAAAGTTGATTACAAAAAATACCTAATAATTAATAGAGGATTACTACAATTTGTTTGGTCCGGGCAAGAGTGGTCGGGTGCGAAGCATGGTACAAATACTTTTTTTCAGGCTTTGTCAGCTGGTTATGCGCCCGCTGCCTTCATACCGTAAATAAGTTTTTTTATGGACTAAGTGATGTCATCGTCACCTTTCAAGCTCTCTCAGAGGGCAATGACATCAACATTCCTTTGTCATCATCAATGCCAATTCTTGACTTTCGGTGAAGATTGTGAAAAAAATAAACTTTCAATTTTTGTTTAGGTACTTGGATATGGCTCGACCAAGAAATGACTTGACTATTGTTTCTTATTGTAATACTCTCAATCAACGCTTTTCTTATTCATGAATTCATCAAATTCGTGTCAGTGTCTTTTACACTTTGTTGTAGATTTTGGGAAAGAACAGGTTCGATGATCATTCCAAAATCAAATTCAAGTAATAGGCCTTTGACATAAAATCTCATTATATACTCTCGTAACAAAATGGTTGATATCACAGGATTTATAAATGCACTATTAGTTATTCGAAAAGTTTACTTGCGCTAAGGCAACGAAAAAAGAAAACCCTGTTCTACGGGCCCGACCGACCCAGATTTTGAACAAATTGGGAAAAAATTTCCTATACAAATGAATGCCGACCCAAATTTCAGGAACAATTTTTTTTTTGTATTTTCTCAAATTTCAAATTATTTACAGATTTTGGTTATTTTTTGGGTCTTTTCCAAAAAAAAAAAAAACAACAAAACACAGGCCGACCGACCGACCCTACATGAAAGGTCCGTCCGCCCGTAGAACAGGGTTTCTTTTTTTCGTCGCCTAACAGGTCAATAATTAGGAATCTCAATAAACTAATTTATAGTTACAATAACGATGATTATACTGATGAATTATCATTTTAAACAGGGCTATTTTCTACTGATAACGTAATGCATCGGATATTGATGAACAACTTACGGCAGTTCAGTTCATCTTCATGTCTAGGACATTCATACACAGCAAGATCACATACACTTGATTGAAGAATACAAATTTCACCAGAGTATGATGAACACTTGTAAGTGTCTGTGTCGCAGTCAACCGCTAAAAATTAATGTCAAATAATCAAAATAAATATTTATATTTGCAAATGACAGTTATTTTAAACAGGATTTGTCGTTTTTACAAAGATCAGTTATCAGGGCCGTTCCGACCATTAGGCCAGGTAAGGCGGTCGCCTAGGGCGGCAAACGCAGAAGGACGCAAAAAAAGGGCGCAAAAAGAAAAAACGGGAATGGAGAAAGAAAAGGGAAGAAAAAATGAGGGCGGATAAAAAAAAAATGGGAGAAAAAATACAAATAGGTCAAAACTGATGAGTTTTCAAGGGGCCCCTTAACACTTCTTTGGTATGCTTTGGTGGGGCGGCAGGGAGAGGCTTTGCCTAGGGCGGCAAAATCCCTAGGAACGGCCCTGTGAGTTATCAGTTAACAAACGATCTTAACAAACGAGAGAAGAGTAAAATACATTTTACAAAGTGATTCAGTCAACCTTGCCCTACACTAAGTATCTTTTGACAATGACATGTTCGGCAGATAAATGAATCAGTAATTTAGATAGTGTTTTTATTGTCTCTCTATATTGTAATGATGAGATGTATATAAAAGTATACATTTTCAGAAAGGAAATGATGCACGGAATCCCACTAGCATAATATATTTATGCAAAAATTCAGTTTTAGAGAAAATATCAAAATTTGATTTTACTCGAGGAAAGTATACAATCTATAGATGCGGATGTGTAGGTGTATGCGCACGTTGGCATATTAATATGTGAATGGGTTGGTGTATGAAACATATATGTTTATTGAAATGAATATAAAGAACACTAATATAAAGTTATATTTTGTTTTGATATTAAATGATACTTATTAAGATACATTATGCAAGTACCGTTGATTGCGTTGGGTCCATTAATTTGACCGTCAATCCAGTCATAAAACGCCGTTACCCTGGCAAAAACACTAGGCAATGATTGCGCACAATGTCCAGAAGGACCGAAACTAGTTACACCTAGTAAATGCCATCTGTTGTCATCAGCACCACGACATATCAAGGGACCTCCACTGTCACCCTATAATAAAGTGATTATATATTTATGATGATGATAATAATAATAATAATAATAATAATAATAATAATAATAATAATAATAATAATAATAATAATAATAATATTAATAATAATAATTATTATTATTATTATTATAATATATAATAATCCGTAGTAGTTATCCGTTCACGAGAGCCAATGACACGCCAAGCAAAAGTGTTAATATATTTATGTCCAACCGGAAAAGACAGTATACAAGACAGCCTTACGTCTTAAGATGAGCATTAAGAAGAAGACCAAGTTTTATAGTTGCCAGCATAATCGACTTACATTTTTTCTACGAGCTAAGTCAGTATTACTTTTACCGATGACCCATTTTGCAGTTTCCATGATTACTATGGTTTGCAAGACAATACGTATATTCACGGATGTTTTTCGTTACTCGTCTCACTCTATTTAAAGCCATAATATAATAATTGCTGAGGAGGACACCCTCAATATTTTTCAAAATTCTTTTTTTACACGATTCTATTGTACTATGTTACACCAACATATCCTGTAAAAATCAAGACTCTAGGTGCTGTAGTTTTGTCAAAATCTGAGATTTTGAAACAAAAAAAAAACCCACAGGAACCGTCGTTTTATTTAGTCGAACGCATACACGATGTTCATAACACAGTACGTGCATGGCGTGCGGGACGGTAACCTACACAACAAAGGATCGTGCCATAACACGACCGAAGGAATGATACGTATTGGCGACATCGGCGCTGGTAGTAAATTCAATTTTTCTTTGCTTTGCCTTAGTTGTTCTGCTCAAAAATAAAAGGGGATATATCTGACAGTAAAAGCTAACATTCTATGGCAAAGTTATGCAAATCTATTTTGTATAAAAATGTTATAATATGGCTTTAATTACCTGACATGTACCCACACCCGTAGTATCCGCCGGTGCTATCCCAGCACATATATTGTCCATCGTTATCGTTGAGCCCCACTCCGCACTACACTCATCATACGTCCAAAGAGGAACAGCAACCTCTTGTAAGTGCTGCGGAGATGCTATAAGATTCAAAATACAATTATTGTGGTTACTACGGGATTACTATAGGTAATCTTTCCAGTAGGAAGGAGCCACCTACCATAAACAACGCTTTTCAGAGCCACAAAATCTCACCGTTAAGTTAAACGGTTCTTTCCAGAGCCACTAAATCTTCCATATGACCAACCTTTTTAGTGGACAAGGGGCATTCTTCCCAGGGCCACAAACTATTCAGTTGGAGGAAGACACATACTAAAACGCTCTTTTTCTTTTGAAAGCCACCATATCTTTTGTAGATTAGGGGCAAACTACTTTATCACTGGGCAAGGGTCAGCCGACAATGATACTCTGTAGACAAAGGGCAGTATACATGCAGAACTCCCAATAGCTTTCTCGTGAAAAAGTCAACAGCTAATACCGACAAAAGTTTGACAGTTAATATATGAAAGTTTGACAGTTAATATATAATAGCTTGAAACCCCAATTTGTACTCAATCATTAACTTCTGCATAGAAAATAAATGCATTTTATTTCCATTATAAAGGACCATTTTACAAACCTCCGTTATACTCCAGCCTGCCCCATCCAACATTGTAGCAACCTGTGTAATGATCTGTCTCTGCAGTCAATGTCGACAAACACATAGGACGAACACAGTCATTGAATGTGATAGGTTCTTTGAATTTCAATAAGGCAACATCGTTTCGAGTCAAATCGTCATCGTAGTCTGGATGAGTGATGATTGCAGAAAATTCTACTTCTACATGGTACTGGGTAGGTTCGTTTCTTATGGTGTCACCAAATACTAGTTTCCTTGTTGGTCCTCTGCAATAACAAGACCAGTATTAGTCAATGCATGTAACAAAGAATTTGAAATAAATTTACAAATTTTAACTTGAGGAATGATAATAGATAATCTTTTATAATTTATCTTACCTGTTATTAAAATAAAAGTCGTGTAACTATGAGATCGACATGAACAATTTTGTTCCTCTATAAGGGTAAAGTAATTAATAAATGAGTTTAGTGGCAAATGTTTTCATGCATTCTAATGTGCTATTACCAAAAAAGTTTCAGTTGTAACAAAAGCAGAAAGAAACGCTTACATGCAATGTGCAGCAGTGATAGCCCAATTCTCATTAAGCAGAGTTGCCCCGCATCGATGGCCGTTGTTTTCATCACGGAGCGATCCCATAGATGACCATTCGCATTCATCTGCGTCAACACCATTGACAATACGATTATTTGCGGTTGCTTGTTGCAACACCTGTGTGCCACAAATACCAGTGTTGAGAAAATCTGAAATGTAACAACATACAGTGTGTTATAGTCATACTGCAATACCAGCCTTTAATAAGTTGTATTTGATATTGACAGCCGAATTTTTAGATTACCAGAAATGTAAAAATAAACATGCTATGTCAACACCAAATCCTAAGGCGCTAAAAATTCCAATTTTTAAAACTACGTACGCGGTCTCCCTTTTCGGCCATATTGAAAACATCAGTTTATTTCAATTTCAAATTTACCTCCTTCTGGATTCAAACATAATTCGTTTGATGCGCCAGTATCATGGAAGTCGTTGCAGTCCCAAGCCCATGGACTAGCTGGAAAAGCGGCATTATATTGCGTTTCACAAGCAGTTCGTACAACTTGACATAATTGTCGACACGGATGACGAGTCCAGCCCTTGTCCGGGCAATCAGGAAACAGTTGGGCGCAAAAGAAAAGCTCTGCATTCGCATGGCAGTCGGTAAATGTAAGACTATCAAATCGTGCTTCAGCATCAGCTGAGCTCGTATCGGCAACAGAATTAGGAAACAAAGTCATGTCGTAATCAGTATAAACATCTGTCAGTAACTGGGTGCACTTTGTAGCAGTGGCAGGAATTGTTCCACATCCACCTAAAATATGTCATAAGAGAAGAGATTTTCAAATTTCAAAACACTTGAAAAATGAGAGAGACGCACTGCTTGGTGGCAATTGTTAAAAGAAGTTATTATGGGACTACTGAATCTTTACATTTGTTTACACACGAACACGAACCAAAACACGCAATACCCCACCTTACATACATACCTCGAGTTACAGTGAAGCTACAAGTATTAGAATTGTCAGCATCGTCAGTTGCCGTACATGTAACTGTAGTTACACCAGCTGTAAAAGTGGACCCTGATGAAGGGTTGCACGTAACCTGAGGAGAAGGGTCGTAGTTGTCATTGGTAGTGACAGCCCACGAAGCCATACTAGAAGAAATAACTATGTCTGCTGGACAAGTAACAGTTGGTGCGACTTGGTCTGTATACAAAGAAGGTAAATTGTGTTAATCTGATTTAGTTCTAGATAGATAAGATAAAGATTAATCCGGTCAATATATTTGTGGAAAGATCATAGTTTTGTCATTAAACCTGTGAAATATTACGGCTGAAAGATGTTTTGTTTGGATTTGAAAGCCAAAATTTATCCAGAGAGGGTTAATCCATTTCTTATTCACCATATTTTATATTCTATGGGCCTTCAAATGCACATTTTTGGCACACTTCAACAATATTTGGGAGACATAAGATGATTTCATAGTGGTATATTTTGGAACTTGTCTCCATCTATAAATCGCGGCAATACTAAATTTCTCAAAATATTATTTATAGCTTACCCACTGTCACAGTAAACATGCACGTTGCCATATTGTTCGCGTCGTCGGTAGCTGTACACGTCACAGGTGTTTGACCGACTGTGAAAGTTGATCCCGACGTATGGGTACAAGTAATTTGCACTGCGTCATCGATATTGTCATTCGCAGTTGCAGCAGACCAAGTTGCAGTCGTTGTTGAAACGACGACATCAGCTGGGCACGTTATCGTCGGATTTGTTTGGTCTGGAAAAATTGTATTTAAGAAATGAATTTAAAAAATTGGAAATAAATTGCTTGAAATCAACTCTGCTCTTATTAATCGACATATTAAAGACATGTCTACATATTTATTGGTGTGTACGACACAATGAAAGGTTCTTGTGTTTATTTGTTTACTAAATACTTGTTATTCAACCAAAACCGGCTACTCGTTCGATCAAGTATTCAATCGGTACATATAAAATCGTGTGTGTTTCTGCTAATGATTTCAGCAGGCCTTCATTTTATCATATAACTCTACTTACATGGCTCGAATTTGTTGCAAAAGATACTCAGCACTTACAAAATTTAAGGTAATTATTTTGGATTCTGTTCATTTAACAGAAATAACATACCAACTGTAACATCAAACATGCACGAGGCAGAATTTTCTGCTTCATCAGTAGCTGTGCATGTCACTGTAGTTAGTCCTTCGTTGAAACTAGACTCTGATGCAGGAGTACAAACGACAGCAGGATCAGGAGTAATGTTGTCTGATGTGCCAGAAATAGTCCAAGAAACTACATTGGTTGAAACAGTCATGTCTGCCGGACATGTAATTGTTGGATTTTGTTGATCTAGAGTAAAACAAATTTATATTTCATTGTGTGCATAAAACTTTAGATTAAGGTGGCAAATAGATGAAAAAAATCTCAACTGCCGACCCACCGACCATCCTGATTTTCCCATTTAAAGGCAACAGAGCCATGTTGTGGGTCTAATTTCGATATCTAAAACGTAAGACCAACTTATGGGTATTTGGAAGAATGTGTTGTGATTAAAACACCTTGCTGTACTGAATTCATCTCGAATCTATTTTCTTCATATATTCTTTGAGTAAAATAGAGAACCCTTTAAATGTTCATGAATTGGTTTAGTCAAAATGTTTCCTGGTGAAATGACTGCATATCCCTTGAATTTGATTACACAAGCCTGGTTGTATTACATATTAAAGCCATAATGTGTGATTTGCTTCACAGCAACGCCCTCAATTTTATTCGGATTTCTACTTTTTGCATAATTATAATGCCCAGTGGTATACTAAAATACCACGTAAAAGACTAAGCCTGTAGTGCTTTAATAACAGTAAAATTTAACTTTTTGTATTAAAACCGGGTCGACCCGGTTTTATTCAGAGTTCAACGATCGAGTGCTTGCTAACATTCACCGTGGATGTCAGCTTGTATGTACACACGTCGAGCGCGATGCTCCGTGCAGTTATATGTAATACGATCGGCGAGCGTAGTACACGCATTGTAGGTGATGGAATGCAATCGCAATTTTCTTCGTTATACCTCATTTGTTTGGCTCGAAATTAAAAGGGGATAATGTGATCAGTGAAAACAAACATTTAAATAAGAATCTATTCTTTATGCAAATCACACATTATTGCTTTAATATCGTATACGTGACGGCTTTTGAAAGGCTCAACGCTAATGTAGAAACAGATTTATGAATACGAATATTGGTAGCATCATTTACATATATATTTTATGGAGAACCAAATAATGTTTCATACCAACAGTCACAGTAAATGAACACGTGTTGGAGTTAGCAGCGTCATCAGTAGCGGTACACGTAACTGTCGTTACACCAGAAGAAAATGTTGTATCTGATGCAGGGCTACAAGAAACTTGTGGTGCTGCATCGATGTTGTCGGTGGAAGCTGGAGTAGTATAGCTGACAACACTAGTGGACACTATCATATTTGTTGGACATGTTATACTTGGAGCTACCTGATCTGTAAAATAGGTCGTGAAACCCATATTAGTGTTTAATTGCTGAAAATCCATTCGAACACGTTACATGTAATTGGTGGGGAGCTAGATTTATTAAAATTGTGCTACTCCAGCAAACGTTACAAAATTCTAAACCTTTATACAATGCTTACCTACAGTTACAATAAAAGTACACGTTGCAGAATTGCCCGCGTCATCCATAGCTGTGCAAATGACTGTCGTCTGTCCCGAAGTAAACATAGATTCAGACGCAGGATTACATGAAACAGAAGGAGCTGGATCTCTGTTATCAGATGCTTCAGGATCAGTCCACGACACTTGGGTAGTAGACATTATGATGTTAGCTGGGCAGGTAAATGTTGGTGCTGTTCGGTCTTTTAATAGCGAAAAATAAAATTTGAGAAAGCGTTCTTAGAGAATACATAAAGCTCTGTTCTCTGTTGTAATCAAAACCCCTCGTAGTTATGGAACTCAGTTTGTACAAAAGCTGAATTCATACTACATCAGTGAATGATAGAAATTGGTTTTGAGCCAATGAGGTAGAACGCCTTTTGTTGCGTTGGGAAAAGCGTGCTAGCTCATTGGTCAAATACTAATCGCTCGTCGCTCAGCGATGGAGTATAAATCCAGCTTTAGCTTTAAAAACCGATTTTAACACATTCACACACAGTTTTTGGGTTTGAGGTTAAAGATGTAGGCATAGTGGACAAAAATCAGAAAACATACCGACAATTACGGAGAATGAACACTGGTTCGAGTTTCCAGCATTATCTGTAGCTGTACATGTCACCGTAGATGTTCCATCCGCAAAGGAGGTTGCTGATGCAGGCGAACAAGTAACTTGAGGTGCCGCATCTAGTAGGTCACTTACGGATGGATTTGAATACATCACGACACTGCTAGACGATATTATGTTGGATGGACAGGTAATACTAGGTGCTTGTTGATCTGTTTGCAAAAATAGTATATATAATCATAATTTTACCTCAAAGTTACTTTCAGTCCCACCAAAAATGTATTCTTTTCTACGCTTTTGTTATCTATAAGACTAAGATATTTGAGACAGGTATAGCGACATTACGTCGATATTTGTTGGGAGTAAATGGATAGAGCAGACCCATGGCTATACAGTGGTACCAAATATGACGTCTAATGTGGGGAAATCTAGGGACCCCTTCGTAGTTCGTGTTGGCTGTTTGGCTGAGTAGTAAGAGGGCTAATCATATTATGCAACATCAAATGGTAGATGGTGTAAATGGCAAAACTACCGGTAATGCCGGTAAAAACGGCAATGATTACTTCTGATAAAAGAACTATATATTCCAGAGCAATACATACCAACCACCACTGCAAATGTGCACATATTCGTGTTACCAACAGCATCGGTAGCTGTACATGTTACTGGGGTAGATCCAACCGTGAATGTAAAGCCAGAAGCAGGCGTGCAGGTGGTCGTAGGTGCCTCGTCGTTCGTATCCGTAGCCGTTGGATTATAAGTTACAACTGCTGTAGATGTTGCAATGTCCATTGGGCAGGTGATCGTAGGATTCTGTTGATCTAAAGTGATTATGTTAGATTTTGTGATCTCGTTATTTTAGACACAAAATTGTGAATTGATCTGGCAAAGATCTGTCTAATCTATCACATCAGATAGGAGAAAGGAGAACGCGTTTTACTGTACATGTTTCTTTCGGAAGCAAAAAAAACAAAACAAAACAAAAACAAAAACAAAAACCGGTGATCCCCGGGCGAGATAATATGGATTTGGAAACAGCCTTGCAAAACAGGTGGAAATTGCGTGATGTTGTGGCTGTAACCTGCTGTAACCTAACACAGCCTAAGAAGCATCGATTCCCGTATTTGAATAGCATGTAACAAGTTATAATTGTTTCGAAAACGTCGATAGGGTTGACTTACCAACTGTTACCGTAAACATGCAGGTTACTGAGTTGCCTGCATCATCTACAGCTGTGCACGTTACTGACGTATCTTGATTCTCTACAAAGGTGGACCCAGAGGATGGGCTACAAGTGACCTGAGGAGCAGGATCGATGTTATCGGAAGCCGTTGCGCTATCATATGAAACTTGAGAACTAGACGTTACTACAGCAGCAGGACACGTTATGGTAGGATTGGTTTGATCTGAAGCAAAAATTTGTAACACAACTTTGTTTAGAAAATAAAAACGTTGTTTTGTTTATTGATATTAAACAGAAATAGGTTACGAAAAGGTTTTCTACGGATCTACACATTTGACCAAACAATACACAAATAGGTTCCTCACTTGAATACTTATATCAAACGAAAGTAATATTGCATGTAACATTGTTCATATACACCAGGCACAAAAAGAAACTCGTCAGTTATATTCATACTTGCTGTTCAATAACTTGATAATTTTGGAAATATACATTTTGTTAATTGGACTTTGCTTTCTCATTTGACACCCTGTTCGTGAAAAACGAACAAGAATTGACCAAGATATGCGCCTCCAAAGCCTCAAACCTCAAAATCAAAAGTTGCATTTTCAACGATTTTCAATGGGAACGCATCGTTGTATTGCACACAAGCACCACGGGCCAATAAAGCACACAGTGTAACAGGCACAATTGAATCGTTAAAATTGCAACTTTTCATTTTGGGGTTTGAGAGTTTGAGGCGCATATCTTGGTCAATTCTTGCTCAATGTTCACGAACAGGGTGTCAAATGAGAAAGAAAAGTCAATTAACAAAATGTATATTCAGAATAATCCAAAATTATCAAGTTATTGAACAGCAAGGATGAATATAACTGACGAGTTTCTTTGTGCCTGGTAATATATAGAGAAATAGTATACAACAATCAGTAAATAAAAGAAATAAAGACTCATCATATTTATCATTTTATAATAGCAGTCAAAATTAAGAGAGTTGATTCGGGATTTATTTCAAGTCATAACTGTTGCACGACCGAAAAAAACCAAAATAAGACCTTAAATGTCAGACTTATGTGAAATTACAACTCTTATGTTTTCGAGCTACGATTTAATAATTTACAATAACATTCAATGTTGATCATACCGACAGTAACAGAAAAGGTGCAAGAAGCTGAATTTTCTGCTTTATCAGTAGCTGTGCATGTGACTGGCGTAGACGCCCCAATTGGGAATGTAAAATCTGATGTAGGGGAACACAATATCTGAGGTGCGGTGTCGAAAACATCAGTTACCGTTGGATCCGATAGAGTCACTTGAGTAGAGGAGGTGGTTATATCGCCAGGGCACGTTATCGTCGGATTGCCTTGATCTGAATTGAAAGATGAAAGGAGTATTAATCATAATAATAGTAAATCAATTTACAGAGCAGTACAGGTTAAATACCACTAATTATGTATTACACGGGTTTCAATGGAAAAATGGCTAATTTGGGGTGGAATTTTCTCATATCTCAGAACTCTCACAGTTAAATGCCACTAATATCAGGTGAAACTATATGATTTAGATGCCAAATGATCAAAAACTCAACATAGATTGACCTGAGACTTTTCTTGTTTTAACGCACTGAACCGTAACACTTTACAATGGCAGTGCGCCCTCGAAGTTGAAAGTGACAATATGGTAGGGCGAATATTTACTAAAAACCGAAGCCGTGCGTATGAATTTTGGTACTATTACAACACAAATTTCATATAATGAGAGAAAATATACCATTTTGAAGCATCAAACCCTAAAAAGTACTTTTTGCTATATAACTTGATCAATTTCAGCGATTTTAATGCAGTCTTTTCAGATGCCATGCAAACAACTCGTCGTATTTCCATGTATCGTCCAGGCCTATTAGTGGTATTAGCGCAGGTATGTAACCTACAGTGTTATGGTGGAAAACATCGTCGTAATGTCAATTTCACGGGTGACTATTGAATGATCGATGTGTCTCTCGTAAAGGGGAAAATAAAATTTGTTTACTGAGTACATTTACCCAACGCATTGCTTATCAATTATGCCTCAATACTAAATCAATCTACAAAAACTAATCGAGAATACAATTTTTAACAAAACAAGATACCTATTTATACGGTGAATCTTATATTTCTTGCAAATTTTAGCATAATGATTTTAAAACAATTAATTTGTGACGGGTACTTAGATCTTATCTCTTGTTTCGCCAGCAAGAAAACTTTGTATCAAATGCAAAGTACATCATACATACCAACGGTGACCGTGAATGTGCACGTATTTGAATTGCCTACATCATCAGTTCCAGTGCAAGTGACTGTTGTTGGTACACTAACTGTAAAAGTATGCCCAGACATTGGGCTACACGACATGTCAATTGCTGTGTCAAAATTGTCAGTAGCCATTGGATTGGCCCAGAATACCTCAGTTGTTGATACGCATATGTTGTCAGGACACGTCATAGTAGGAGCTTGTGTGTCTGTGTTATAAAAGAGAAAATATTCATCATAACCATGGACGAAGAATATAGAGCACGTAGTGCGATGGACTTGAGACTCCGTTCACCGACGTGAGGACAGACTGGACAGTGACCAAAATAAGTCCTTATATAAATACGCGATTTACGTAGCCTATATCGCTAGCTATCGTTGGTGGCAGCAGCATTTTTCTGTAATTATATATTCATATATTCATTATGTATCAAGATGGCGGTCGAGTCCCGGTTCTCTGTCTCTAATTATGTGGTGGCAGCAGCATTTTTCTTCAGTCACGTGATAATGGCACCGGCGTATAATACACGGGGAAGCCGACGGTGTCCCCACCTTTTTGTATTGCGCTGCTATGAGTTGCAACGGCCTGTCATAACTTACACTGAAGGGCGACCTTGTATACCGACATTCAAATAAAAAACGTAGTTATCACTATCTGATAAGGAAAACTAGTCGTTTGTAAAAGAATAGCAAAATGAACCATGAACACATTTCAGAAGTATTAAACAAATGAAGACACATCTTTTACATAAAATGTTTTGTTTTTTAAAATAAATTTGTTTTAAAATATATGTGATGCGATCAAGCCAAATCAGTCGGAACTCGGAAATATTGATTTTGAGATTAAATATAGCTAAACTAAGGAATTATTTCCTTTTGTTTCCTATTATTTCTTTAATTGCTCATATCTTTGGAACTGGTTGTTCAATTTCGATGGGTTTTTCTGCAAAATCCAGATTTGTAAATGCTTTTTACTATCCTATGAGTAACTGAAAATTTAATGTTTCCGAGTTCCGACTGATCTGTCTTGATCACATCACAGTATACTTCATTTATTAATCATACCGACAGAAACGGTAAAGGTGCATGAACCCGTGTTCCCTGCCGTATCACTGACAGTACACGTGGCTGTTGTAGTCTCGTCTACATCAAATGTAGAACCCGACATCGGACTACAAGATACCGATTGAACTGATATCGCTCCATCTACATTGTCGGTTGCACCGGGAGTTGTATATGTCACTGTGGTTGTAGCAACGATGATGTCGTTTGGACAAGTAATGGCAGGTGCGGTCTGGTCTGTGTAAGCGAAAAATTAATATGCAAAATATTTAAATTTATAATACATTATACCTCTGCCTTACGCAAAGTCTGACACATGGGGTATACAGTATACTATTTGTAACCTGCTACCACTTAATGACCCGGGCTTAAAGGGGGGTAACCCTATTGTTTTTGGATATTGATTGTCTTTAAAATTACATAATAATATCAAATATCGCCCCCTTTATGCTGCTTTGTGAAAAAACGAGAGCATTTTCGGCGTAAATGTGAATAAATAGCCAAATTTGCAATCCAATACCTTGGTATACGTGAATTGCATTCTGGGTAGGCAAGCAACAACAACCATTTCCGTTCGTATGACGAATTTAATGCTGACATGCTGTACAATCAATGCCCGGCCCGTATTGAACGAAAAATATTTGTTTTTTTCGTACCGTTTCAGAAAAAAGGAAACAAAATATATTTCCCCTTGCAATATGTACATTTCAAATGAATATAAAAAAGTTTGGGTTAAAAATGGAGAGGGAAAAAAACCATTCCGACACCGGATTTTGAACCGATTACCTCTCGGGTAGAAACATGAAGCGCGCGCCAACCGACTGAGCTAATCGGCCCGCTGCCTCCATCGTGGAAATTTTATAATTAAATACGGCACACCGTCTAGACGCGTCTCCTCAGCAGTTAGTGTGGTTCGCTTTTTTCACAGAATGTGTATGACGCGAAACCAAAGTAGCTGTTGAGGCGACTGATATTACGAGCTATTTCGTTCATAATTCCCGGCCCAGAAATCAAAGTATTTACCATTGTTTACAAATTGGTATACCTGTAAAAGCCGCTGTGTTTCATGATTTCTCCGGAAATACATCGACTTGGAGCGTTAAATTTCAGGATAGTAATGAGAAAAATAGTATCTATTATGTGATACTAAAACCTCATCAACAATGAAAAAAATCGGGGGATGATGCTGTCGATCGGGTTACGGACCTTTAATGAACGTTAAGTCACAAGTTGGTAGTTTCAAGACGCCCTGGCTATTGCGTTGATGTTCTTTGTTTCACACGCACCTGTTCAAGCCAGTACTATGTATGTATGTCGTTTGTAAATGGGGGGGCAAAGGGCCATTCACGAAGGACATACTACTGGCTTGTACAGGTGTAGGGCCCGGGCGTAGGGCGGTGCAGTGAAACATGACATATTTTAAAGACACTTTAACCTATTTGTACTGTGCTGTACTGTGTAAGTAATTACATGTTATTACTTGTTACAACTAAGCACGATATTATCTAAATGTGCCTTTGAGGTAACAAGAAACTAATTTGATTGTAAATATTAATAATCAAATGTTAATAATGATGGCATAATCAATATCAAACACGCACCTATGGTAACTGTGATCGGACATGTTACGGAATTTTCAGCATCGTCAGTAGCTGTACACACAACAGTTGTGTCTCCAACAGGGAAAGTACCTCCAGACGTATGATCGCAAGAGATGGCAACCATATCATCCAAATTATCAGTAGCAGTAACAGACCAGGTTGCTTGATTTGTCATAAAAATCACATTATTTGGGCAGGATAATGACGGGTTCTGTTGATCTGTACGTCAAAGTATGTGCACACAATGTTTTAGTAACTAACAAAAGTGACAATATAGATTATAGGATGTTGTAAACTACGGTATTATCCATAAATAACTATATACATAAAGTTTTCCGTTTAGTCTTCATACCCTGAGTTATTTCATGACAATAACAGTAAATTGCACAGTGCAATGCTTATTCCAGCAGTATCCCATAGTTTTTAAATCACCACAGGGGATGTGTTCTCTGTTTCTAAAAATGAACATTATATGAAGTATGATATAACTACTGTACATTGCCTAGGAATTGGAAGGAAATAACGTAATTCTCGCTATTCACAATAAGGGCGCCGCCTGCGATTTGCGATGTAATCGTGATGTATCATGGGAAAAGGTCGATATCCAAGTCCGCGCAATACGAATATTACCATGCTATTACATAGGAACACGTGACAATATTTTTTTAGTTTGTCAATATAACGGTATTACACGCAAATCGATAGAGAAAAAATTAATTCAAATCACATTATTAAGTATTATTGAGTATCAATCCGCGTGTAACACCTTTATTTTGACAAACTAAAAAAATATTGTCACGTGTTCCTATGTAATAGCATGGTAATATTCGTATTGCGCGGACTTGGATGTCGACCTTTTCCCATGATACAGCACGATTACATCGCAAACCGCTGGCGGCGCCCTTATTGTGAATAGCGAGAATTGGAATATTAAAATTTATTAATTAGGCGAAATTTAAATCATTATCATTTATGGTCTATTTTAAGTTTGAAACGAAGTATTTAAGTCTGATAGACATAATAACAAAGTTAAAAAATATGACCAACGTAGTGATAGCATACCGACTGTAACTGTAAATGTGCACATCGCTGAGTTGTCGGCATCGTCCGTGGCGGTACAGGTAACTGAAGATATTTCATCGACTGGAAAAGTGTGACCAGATGATGGAGTACATGACGTGTCGACCGCCATGTCGACATTATCTGTTACTGTAGGAGTATAAGTCGCTTGTGCAGTAGTTTGTTTGATGTCATTCGGGCAGGTTATTTGTGGAGCTGTCTGATCTGTTTAAGTGTTATGAACATGTAAACATTAATATTCAACGCAAAATGTATGATTTATCGGATTCACTCTCTTTACACCCTATATCGCAATCTTCTATCTACTCATTCAACCCATTGGTATTTCTATCCCTACACTTTAAACTTAAAACAGAATGCCCGCACAATTGTTGTTGACTTACCTACTGTTACCTTAAAAGTACACGTGTCCATATTGCCCGCTTCATCTACTGCAGTACAAGTAACTGTATTCTGACCGTTCTGGAATGTGTTGCCAGAAGCTGGATCACATGTTACTTGAGGTGCTCCATCGATATTATCAGTGGCAGTGGGTGTTGTGTACATGACAACACTCTGAGAATCTATCATGTCCGCAGGACAAGTTACCGTTGGGTTGGTTTGGTCTATCAAAAAAGAGCAGCAAAAGTTGTAATAAAATAAAAATAATTTTGGCATTTCAAATTGCTGAAAGCGCTTTACATTTATTCCACTGTCACTAGAATATATGTATGCTAACACAACAATGGCACGAGTGTGACTACATCTAACAGCCCTCCATTATACACCTAGGTGAAATGGAACAAGTGAGATAAATTGTCTTGACAAAGGACACAATGCTTTGACCCTAATGGGGTTCGAACCGAGCCCGCAACCTTGCGATCATGATCATGAGTCAAGTGCCCGTTACAAAATATACAATTTCAACAGATTGCGTCTAATTGGTTAATTTTGTTCAACTAACTCATTAATAAAATTAACGTTGTGTTGTGACTTACCGACAGTAACTGAGAATGTACAGGTCCCTGTATTTCCCGCGTCATCAGTACCTGTGCAGGTAACTGTTGTTTCTTGATTAGAAGTGAAGGTTGTCCCAGACATCGGGCTGCATGAAACTACAACCTCCATATCAATGTCATCAGTTCCACCAGGGACATTATAAGATACTTCGGTAACAGAAACGGTGATGGATTGCGGGCAACTTACCACAGGATTCCCTTGGTCTGTGCAGGGAAAAACAAATACCGGTATATATAAAGGGCGAGAAAAATTTATCGCAGATGTTACTTTTCCAATTCACTACGATTTCCATTTAAAATCTAGAAAGACTTAAATGTCTGGTCATAGAATGACTAATTATGTTGATGAAATTTTACCAAACATTACAACAACAAAAAATAAAATATCAATGATTCGAGTATAAGATTGATCACCGATTACCAAAAGGATGCCCCGGAGGGATGCCTACATAGGGTTGGAGAACAGCAGACAATCTCTAAAGACTACATTTTGTTACCATGGTTAGTGCACCGTTACGAATTTAAGCAAAGACCTACCAACAGTAACTGAGAACATACAACTATTGGCATTGCCTGCGCTATCAGTAGCTGTACAGGTGACGTCAGTAGTGACACCAATATCTAAAGTAGCTGGTGACACAAGAGAACAGGAAACTCCCGGGGATTGATCAATGGTGTCAGTGGCGTCAACAGTCCAACTCACTACATTCGATGATGTAGTTTGATCTGCTGGGCATGTAATCATTGGAGCAGTTTTATCTGTAATAAAGAATCATATTTTGTCAACGAACGCTTTAACATTGATATTGGAAAAAGTGCATTTGTTGATCAAAATAAAGGAGGCTCGCTACGTATATCAGGGAAGAGGATGTAACATTTACGAAATATGGCAGTTCATATACCGATATAGCAGATGTCAATCCAGACACCTCCGTATTTGCCCCTTCATCCGTTACTATTACCATGTTTACTTTTATCCTCAACTGGTGCCTTTCATAGCGTCGTAGGGAAATTTGTAGTCTCCTCTACTGAGACAATATTTCCATCATGCCCCGTCTGCTTACTTCTTTCTTCATTCGTTACATTGTCAAATTATGAAAATATGCCCAAATAAAATGCTTAATTACCTATAGTAACCATGAACTGGCACGTGTCTGTGTTTCCTGCGTCATCGATGGCTGTACATGTTACTGTTGACGAGCCTTCTTGGAAGGTAAATCCTGACATAGGACTACAAGACGTCGCAACTGCCGCGTCGACTGTGTCGGTAGCTGTAGGCGTAGCCCACGTGACTTGTCCGGTTGACGACGGTCCTATGCTCGCTGGGCAGGTTATTGAAGGATTTTCTTGATCTGGTTTAAAATAAAAAATATGTCTCGGTATAAAGAAATCTCGTTGTTCCAATAGCAATGAATTATTGTGGACTATAGGCTTGATGTTATTTTTGCTGTTATTTGAAGTACAAATATTTAGCCTTGTTATTACAAATTTCATTGTTCATAGTGCTGTTGACGCTGGCAACTTAGTTGGTGCACATTCGTCAACCTAAGGTAACCCTGGAAGGCTCGTTAAGGTAGCCCTGGAAGGCTCGTTATAGCAATCTGATAACCACACATATTGGTAGGGTTATGATGATCTTACTGCTCTTAATAAAACAATATGTGACCGTCCAGCAGAATGAGCAGTAAATTCCTCCCCGGTCAATTTTGTTTTATTTCGTGTTTAAAAATAAACATCATAAACTTAAAAATGGTATATCATTTGACTTCAAACGATATCCAGAAGCGGGGTTATGGTTTGTTAAACTTTGCTCCTTCAACAAAATTATAGCTTTTACGTTTTACATGTGTCTCTTTTTCCACATTGTTGGCAATAAATATCAAACAGTCATAATTGGCGGTCATCTCAAATCATCCCCAAGTCAACGAGGTTTAAGAAAGTTCTCTCATTGTTAATTGTTGGTTATGCACACCTACGTACAAAATACAATGCCTGGTAACCCACCACTTGAACAGGATTTAGCAATATAAGCAAACAAAGACCAGAGCTATTAAAAGTTCTATAGCCATTTAAGGTAGAAGCGTATTAACCACTTCAACAATAGGATTATTGATTAGTTTTTGACTATCGAAATGAGTCGGATGTCGGGCCAGCTTAAGTTACCGATGAATATGACCTTCGTACACATTTTACACGATAACTCAGAATACAATTTAGGGAATTTACGGCTCATTTGTGCTGCCGGGTCACATATGGTTTTCAACTGGCAATACTGGGTTCTTCCATAACAAGCGAGAGACTTTTGATAATTGCACGATTTATTTGCCAAACTTATTTGACATTGTTTCAGTACCTTTGTTTTTAACTAGATGTGCGGGATAATCTATCACATTCTACATTAATATGCATACACTTTAAAAATAATAAAAGATATCGTTTTACCAACAGTAACAGTAAATGTACACATATCAGAGCTTCCATCATCAGAAGTTGCTGTACACGTAACAGTCGTTTGTCCAATTGCAAATGTTGTAGCCGATGCAGGACTGCAAGACACTGTTATTGTTTGGTCATTATTTGAAACCATTGGGTCGGGCCATGTCACCGCAGTAGATGATGTAATAATATTGGCTGGGCATGCTATTGTAAGTCCTGTAAAGTAAAGAAACACACAAATTGAAGAAAAAACAATATGATATTCGGTTATCTCATATAGTGATATTCAATCCAAAAAGCCGAACAACATAAAACAAGCGCTTCCAGTTTAAAACGAGCAATCAAATATTTAGTACACGAAAATACACAAACCAACAACAACTGCGAAACTGCAGGTGTTTGAATTGCCGGCATCATCAGTAGCTGTGCACATGACAGTCGTCTGACCAGTTGCAAATGTACTTCCAGAAGTATGAGTACACGAAATATCTACTGCACTATCCATGTTGTCTGATGCGCTAGGACCGGACCACGTCACCACGTTGACGTCAGTGATTATGTCTTCTGGGCAAGTAATCGATGGCGCCTCGTCATCTGTTGAAATGCAAAACATCAATTCGATACAGTTTACTTATATCAATTTTGAAAATAGGAAGCATTGGCTTGACGGCCAATACAAGACATCTGACAAGACAAGTTCACTTTTGCTACAGATCTAAAGGAATAAGCAAGAGCTACAAAGCCAATGTGCAAGATAAGTAAAGTACAGTGGGCTAAAGTATAATCATGCAGTTGAGAAAGTACAACATTAGTCAGCTGACTCATTAGCTCAGTTGGCAGAGCATCGGTCCGGTGATCCGAAGGTTCCAGGTTCAAATCCTGGATGGTCAGTGGAATTTTTTCGCTGGCTGTCATATATGTATGTGGAGACTTGTGTTAAAAAAAACCCTTCTCACATTAGTCAAAATTTACTTCAGCCTTCATTGACATCAAACTACTAGTTTAAAGCAAAGTACGGTATTATGAAAAATGTATCTTACCCAGCGTGACCATGAACATGCAACTAGCAGTATTACCTGCGCCGTCTGTTGCCGTGCATGTTACCGTTGTTACCCCTGTATTAAAATCCATTCCTGAAGATAGCGGAGTACAAGAGACTTGTGGTGCTGGGTCAACAGTATTGTCTGATACATCAAGATCCGCCCAGGAAACTGGGTTTGTAGCCACTATGAAACTGGCAGGACATGTTATGGTAGGATTGACTTGATCTGCAGAAGACAGATTATAAACGTTACCATGGATTTTAAATACAAATGTCAAACAATAAGCAAAAATATATCTTAACCAAAATTATTTGAAATGGAAATCCTATGAAGGGTATCAACACACCTCATTGGAGGACGAGGTTTAAGTAAAGCAAAAACATACTCATACCAACGGTAACTGAAAAACTGCAAGATGCCATATTGTTTGCATCATCAGTAGCTGTACATGTAACTGTAGTTTGTCCACTTTGAAAAGTTGAATCCGATGCAGGATTGCATGTTACAGTAGGTGGCTGATCATTGTTGTCGGTGGCTGTCGGGTTAGTGTAAGTGTCTACGCTTGTTGACGTTATTATGTTGTTTGGGCAGCTTATCATTGGTGCCGTTTTATCTGTTGAATGTAGATCAAAATATAGGTTGTTACATTGCCTTGTTACTTGTTTGGCCAATCATAAGCTTCTATGATTATTAAATTACTATACACATTTAAGCCATTTCATCAATACATGGGGGTAATAATTTACATAAAACGTCTAAAGTTTGTTCGGTTTATATAAGGCGGGAAAAATAAGACTCATAACTCCATGTATTGATATACCGTAGAATGGCATGCACGCAGTTGGGCGCAATGCTTACGCTAGTTGTGCGTTGCGTAATGAGTGACTGGCGCACGCTTATGTGAATTTACGCGAGCGTGAGTTGGGACTTTATTGACGCGCGTTGTATTAAAAGCCGAATAATTCCCGCCTTATATAAGCCGAACAAACTTTAGTAGTTTATCAGCATTTGTTTTCAAACACACACTACTTGGTAACACAATTCGAAAAACATCCAGATGGTCTACCAAACATGCGCAGACATTTCTTAATTCGTTTATAATTATCTAGGTTGATATCTCCATTGTCAATTTTACAATGTGTTGTCAATAATTTCTTTATTTCTATTTTAATTTCTATTTTTGAATATCGCCCTCTTCTTACCTACAGTTACCGAAAACATGCAAGTTGCCGAGTTGCCTGCATCATCAGTGGCAGTGCATGTGACAGGTGTTGATTGATCAGTCGGAAATATAGAATCTGATGAAGGACTACACGATACTGACGTAGCTTGATCTACATCATCTGTAGCTGATGGGACTGTATAAGATACCTGGTTGGTGGACACGACGATGTTAGCCGGGCACATTCCTATCACAGGATTAGTTTGATCTGTCGATAGAGAATTTTAAAAGATAAACAGTTTATAAAATACTAATAATTGAATTTCCACTTCAACACGAATATTCACTGGTATATATTCAAATAATAGTATTCAAATGGTAGTTGTTTTAATAGCATATTTATTGCATACCGACAGTAACATCAAATGTACAAGTAGCTGAGTTTCCAGCATCGTCAGTCCCTGTACAAGTGACTTGCGTTTGTCCTACTGTAAACGTTGATCCCGATGAAGGCGCACAGGAAACCGTAACTAACATATCAATGTTGTCGAAAACGGTGGGAAAATTCGGCCACGAAACAACATTCGTAGATACGGTCAGATCGGGTGAACAAGTTATTGTCGGATTCTCTTGATCTGGAATTTAAGTGAAATTTAAGTTTAAAAGATAAAACTTGGTGACGATAATTATGTAGTGGAAAAGGTGGAAAGTAGAGAAATATAGGAAAGAATAGGCAGGATATGAATGTATAGTATCGCCAATCATGAAACGTGCCCCAAGACTTAGTATATGTGGTGTGATCAAGCAAAATAAGTCTGAGGTCAGTCATATTCAATTTTCAGTTTCTTATTGAATTGTAGCAAGCATATGCAGAGCTACATTTTGCAACAAACTCCACTGAGACCACTAGTTCAAAAGATATAAACAGATAAAGAGTTTCCATAACAATAGGAAACAAAAGGAAATATTTTATTTGTTTGACTATATCTTTTAAGATATAGTCAAACAAATAAAATATTTCTTTTCTTACAATATTCTTAAAAGATCAATATTTCCGACTTCCAACTGATTTTGCTTGATCACATCATATGTGAAATGATATAAGAATAATTTCATTCAATTGTCTGTTAAAAGATTTAACAGATCTTGCAAAAAGGATAGTTTAATTCCTAATTAGGTAATGAAGCCAAATTCGTTCGATCTTTCGATCGACTGTCGATGCGTGATCCTTACAATTTATGAAATATCGACAAGAAAATCGATGATGTATTGCTACTTTATGAATAAAACCTACCTATGGTAACAAGGAATGTGCATGTATCTGAATTGCTGGCATCATCAGTTGCTGTACACGTTACACTTGTTGTTTGGTCCACGTCCAACGTAGATCCCGATTGTGGATTACACGTAATTATTGAATCCACATCACTCGACGTAACGAGATGTGTCCACGAGATTTGAGCATTTGAATCATATAAATGAGTTGGACACGACAGAACTGGGATGGACTGGTCTGTAAAATAGTTGAAAATAAAAGAGATGTATAAAAAGTTCTTTATTGGACTACTATACTCTGTTAACAGTTGCAAATGATATTATTGTATTGGGATAATAACAATCATAGAAGATTTTGAAACAAAAATGCAAAAATGCTTTTATTGTAGTAAGCTAAATATGATCTAATTTGCATTTTGAACTAAATTCAGAATTATAGCCACAACATTGTGCAATTACCAACTACGTGAAACAAAACAATTAAAACAGAAGCTTTCAAAAACTCTCGACAATAGAAGACTATAACAAACATGAGTCACATTAAATCTTGCTTCGATATAACAGCCTGTGTTAAAAATTACACAGTTCTGCGCACTGTTAACTTACCGACTAAAATAAAAAATGAACACGTATTTGTGTTTCCAGCATCATCGGTAGCGGTACAAGAAACAGTTGTTTGCTCTACTGGGTAAGACGCCCCTGATGTGTGAGTGCAAGTAAATTGCACATCTGTATCACGATTGTCACTCACGGTAGGATTGTCCCAAGTAACGGTAGTCATAGATGTGGTTATGTCAAGTGGACATGTTATTGAAGGAGCCTCTTGATCTGTGGAAACAATAATGACAAAAAGGCGTTGTTCAAATGGAAGCTGTGGTATTGTACGATGTTATAGTTATATCGTCGTCCAAAAGTTTTAAGTTCCTCCTCAAGAATTTCGTCTCAGGTAGAACATTTTGTTTGACTCAACTGGTCCAATTTACAATTTTACACATCAATGCGTCGGTCACAATGGCTCAATATGTAAAAAACAAAAACGATCCAGTTTTGAAAGTTGCACTTTGGTGCATACAAATTTGAAACAATGCAGTAGAGCTGACCTACTTACTGTTGAATACATTCTGCATGCTTTGTGAGAGTTGAATGAACCAAAGTGCAACTTTCAAACCAGCAACTTTTCTGGATTCTTACATAATGAGCCATTGTGACCACACGCAACCATGTGTGACATTGTATGACGAGGTATGTATGAGCTACGAATACATTTTACAATATTTGAATTGTAAAAACCTTTTCGATTTATTATAAAAAGCCTTAGGGTTCAGAGGCGATACTCCGGTTTATTTGAAGGTATTATAATGAAGACATGCTTTTTCAACTTTATATCTTACACAAGAACGATTAACTGATATTTTGGTCTACTCTCTAACACTAAGCTATTGCCCAAATTCTATATGATTTTTATACTGTAAAAGTCAACGCACCAACAGTAACCAGAAATGAACAAGTTGCCGAGTTGCCAGCTTCATCAGTTGCTGTGCATGTCACTGATGTTTCTCCAAGTTCGAACGTCGATTCCGACGGCATGTCGCATGTAACAACTGGAGCGTTGTCCGCATTGTCAGAAACCGTAGGATTCGAATAAGTGACCTGGTTAGTTTGTACAGTGACTGTAGCCGGACACATGATAGTTGGGCTAGTTTCGTCTGGAAGAGAATAAAAAACATGTACAATGGTTGTTGATACCTGCTCGGTCATTCATTATGCTTATACTCGTTAAAATATATCCCAGAAAGCCAAGTTGTGGATATTTCCCCTTTCCCGTTTACCACACCGGGTAAGGTGCAAATTCTGATATAACTGCTCTTACAGGTATTCTTGAGACACGAACATAATTTGCAATTGCTTTATTTGGAATCAGGATTAGATTATATGCTTACCTAAAGTGACGGTGAATGTACAGCTAGCGGAGTTGCCTGCATCGTCAGTAACTGTACAAGTAACTGAAGTCTGACCGCCTCCAAAATTTGAATCCGAAGATGGACTACATACTACAGTTAGCATTGTATCAATGGTATCAACGACGTCAAGAGGTGGCCACGACACCGGATTGTTAGAGACCAGGTTTGCTGGACAAGTTATACTTGGATTTCCAGTATCTATAAATAAAGACCCATCAGATTCATTCTTCATAAAAGAAATCGTAGGACAAAGTCAGAATATTTCAGCTGAAGTCGGCAACAGTTAATATGTTTATTATCATTATTAAATTTTTAAAGTTATAAAGAGCATTTTAACATAAACAACAACATCACAACAATGCGCTATAACACAGAGAATATAAAATATAGGTCCACCATTTGATCTGGGGAATATCTTGAAAGCGTTTGAGGACCATCTAAGGAGCCTAAAAAGTAGTTTTGGGTAAGTTTGGAAGGGTGCAAAGGTGATCGTGATTCGTGCTAGCTTCAGGGCTAATAAGCTTTAATGATATCCTCAATTGTTGCAGCATAAAGACGGAAACCGATTTGGTCCACAAACAGACCCCTGAAGCATACATTGGATCTTATGTATAGTCTCCAATGTATTCTCTGTAATGTCTGTTGCCTCTTTCAAGGTATACTAAAACAAAAAAAAATGTTTTGGTATTTTTGAAAAAGGACAATTAAGTGGTGAGCCTTGGACACCATATGGCACCTTAAGACGATTTATGAACACCTTATATGGTATATGGTGTCAAAAGCTGCAGTGAGACCTAATAACAATTAAATGCCTTTACCGCCATGCTGGTCCAGATTCATGAGGACGTCATTATTTACAAGCGTCAGAGCAGTTTCTATACTACAGCATTGTCTGTACGCGGACTGAGGTAGGGGCTAACAGATTGTTGTTGGAGAGATACGTAACGATTTGTTTATGTTGTAACATGTTTAATAATTTAGGAAGCTATTCTAAATATCCAATAGTTACTGAGCCGTATCACGAAGTGAGAACTTTTCTATGGAAATATAACAACATACATACCAACAGTAACTGAAAAGGTGCATGTTTTGACGTTGCCTGCATTATCTGTAGCTCTGCATAAAACTATAGTTTTTCCCTCTGGGAAAGTTCCCTCGGTGTGATCGCAAGTTACCTCAGGTGTAGGATCTGTGTTATCACTCGCCGTCGGTGAAGAAAAGGAAACCGGATTTGCTGGCTCAAATAGATCAGCCGGGCATGATATCGTTGGTGCTTCAGAATCTGAGACAAGGAGTGAATTTGTTTAAGTCCTAGATTATTATACTTTTAACAGATTTTGTGTGGATTATCATATCATTTGAGCTAAGTCAAATGGCACGGTACCATTATTTTGGGCAAACTAGTGTAAAATTGAAAAATGGCCTGGTAAACAATCATCACTATAACACAGGAAAAAAATGATGCCCACAGGATTTTTATATATCTTTGCACGTTCAAACAACTCGCCGATACGTTATTACACATGTAAAATACTTGGAACCCCCCTCTCCCGCCAAAAAATAAATGAATATATTTTTACATTGACCACATTGTATTTCACCCATGTTTTTATCGTAACTATTCCTACCTTCACTATTGAATAGTGGCTGGATCACGAAACAAAATGTTGAACTGCTTCTTGAATACTGACTAACTTATTTCACCATAATTGTTTTTCCTCGGGTTTTTTTTCAGAAACTTGGGATTTGCGAAATCCAGATATGATATATTCTTTTTATCACCTGCACGTACATTAACAGAACAGATTAGTACATTGGACATTCTAGTTTTTCAACATGGATGTTCCGCCTGGAAGTTAGGAATTCGTGAAATGCATACCAATTCCACTTACCAAGAGTAACTGTGAAGGAACACGTGTCCGTGTTACCAGCAGCATCAGTAGCTGTACATATTACAGTGGTATCTCCGTCCTGGAAAACGGTTCCCGACGATGGTGTGCAAGATATCTCAATTTGGGTGTCATCAGTTGCTGTAGGATCGGGCCACGATGGTTGGCTAGTAGACACAGTCATATCACCAGGACAAGACGTTATTGTAGGATTGCTCTGATCTGTCAAAACCGAACGAAATGGAGCACGATATTTTATACATCACATAAAACTACACACGAATCAGCAGTCAATAACTGAAATATTAACCGATGTATTTGGGATATGTCATCAAGAAATACATATAGGCTATATACTTTCATGCTGACCCAGCACTATATCTGATCAACAAATGTTGCTTGTTTGAACCACATTTCATCGTTAAACTAGGGTTGGGCGAATCACCATATTTTTTTTTAAACGAGTTGTTTCTATGGCCAAATTTGCCGTAGAACACATATCCGCCAAAATTTTTGACCTCCAATGACGTTTGACCCCCCTACTATTCAAAAATTCAAAATGGCTGCCAAAATAGCATATTTTTGCTTGTTTGTTGCATATTTTAGTAGATACATAGCTTCAATGTGTCTTTTTATATGTTTTGGGGGTTGAGGAACACAAATTTGACTCTTGTGAGATGATTGTCTGTACCCTGTATAAGTTAAGTCGCCAAAAAATCAAAATGGCCGCCAAAATGACGTCATTTTGCTTGTAATAGCATATTTTAGTAGATACATAGCTTCAATGTGTCTTTTTATATGTTTTGGGGGTTGAGGAACACAAATTGAACTCTTCTGAGATGATTATCTGTACCCTGTACAAGTTTAGTTGCCAAAAAATTAGAATGGCCGCCAAAATGACGTAATTTTGCTTGTAATAGCATATTTTAATAGATACATGGCTTCAAATAAGTCTTTTTTATATGTTTTTGGATTTGGGAGCACAACTTTTACACTTATAAGAAGATTTGGAGTACCCTGTACGAGTTATCAGTTGCCAGATATTCAAAATGGCCGCCAAAATGACATCATTATGCATGTAATAGCATATATTGACAGATACATGGGTACAAATATGTCTTTATCTATGTTTTGATGTAGGGGAACACAAATTAGACACTTTTAAGGTAATTAGCAGTAATACGAATAATAACTTGCCAGCACTGAATATCATCCCAATTTTGTTGAAGAGAAATATAAGCAGGATATTACATGTGTTTACATGGCATTTCATTGCATTTGTAATTTCTAGTAACTGAGAGTAACCTACATTTTGTATTACACTAGGATATTTTCTCTAAAGCACCAATATCTACTGACAAGTTTGATTCTGGTTTCTTTGCATTTTGAATGGATTGTCACAGTTCTTCACACGAAAATTTCATCATTTGAATCTACTGTCGACTTTCATTGGTCGCATTTGATGAATATCTGGGGCTACTTTAACCCTGATTTTGCTAAGTTGTTGTTTTTCAGTTAAGTGTGCAAGGATATTGATAGAATCATGTATCACAGTACATGCATCTAGAAGTTTCCATGTTCATGGTTCTAGCAAGTTTCCTTATTTTCAATTCTGTTTTCTTCACGAGTGTTAGTGGCTTTGATATTTAACCGTCTGCGAGTAATTGCATCTGAAACACTGTCAGAACTTCTTCTTGCCCATTTCCATTTTTGGCGTTTATCAGCATTGCTAATAAGTGGTGTGAATGTCTGACGGGTTTGAACTGATCGACGTGGACCCACCACAATGCGCAGATCATGCAGCTGATAAAGTCTCAGAAACATTGAACAGAAAATTGGTGTTCAGAAGCTGCTAAACATGACTGCCGTAGAGAAAGTGTTCACCTCACGTGGATCTAGTGTCCATAACATTGGCCCTTATTCGAAGCTACTATCTCAAAGTCATGCAGCTCACTCCATATCCCTCTATAATGAATAAACTTCATGGGTGGAGACACAAGGCATCGCTTCAAAGGTTTCATATCAAATAGATTTGGTAGGATTGCTGAGATTGCGAAGGAATTCTAGTGTCACCGGCAGTGTCCATCATCATAGACTTGGCAGATGGTGTCCACGTACAGAAATTGGTTCCTGCATTGAAAACTATTCTCAGCTAACTGGTGCTTTCATTTTCCCATTGATGGATCTCCTGGGAATAGATGACAGAGACAGCTATGTCGACAAAAGTGTTAAATCTAGAATATGAAGCAGAATTGGCTAAATTTGATGTTCGCATTGTAGAAAGTGGTGATGAACTGAGACAATCCATTCAAAATGGTGTGTATCCAGAACCAAACTTGTCAGCATATATTGATACTTTGTTGAAAAATATCCTATTGTAAAATACAAAATGCAGGTTGTCACAGTAGAAATTACAAATGCAATGACATACCATATTAAGCACATGTGAACTAACCCTGTTTATATTCCTACTCCTTAGAGAAGTAGATTTCAGCAGTTTTCTTCAACAAAATTGGATGGTATTTTTATTCTGGCAACTCATAATTCGTGTATGTTACTGCCAAAGATGTTAAAAGTGTCTAATTTGTGTACCCCTACATCAAAACATAGATAAATATATATTTGTAGCCATGTATCTGTCAAAATGTGCTATTGCAAGCAAAATGACATCATTTTGGCGGCCATTTTGAATATCTGGCAAATGATAACTCATAAAGGGTACTCTAGTTCTTCTTATAAGTGTCAAAGGTGTGCTCCCAGATCCAAAAACATATAAAAAAGACTTATTTGAAGTCATGTATGTACTAAAATATGCTATTACAAGCAAAATGACGTCATTTTGGCAGCCATTTTGAATTTTTGGCGACTAAACTTGTACAGGATACAGATAATCATCTCAGAAGTGTCAAATTTGTGTTTCTTAACCCCCAAGACATATAAAAAGATACATTGAAGCTATGTATCTACTAAAATATGCTACAAACAAGCAAAAATATGTTATTTTTGCAGCCATTTTGAATTTTTGAATAGTAGGGGGGTCAAACGTCATCGGAGGTCAAAAATTTTGACGGATTTGTGTTCTACGCTAAATTTAGCCATACAAACAACTCGTTTTAAATCACTTTTGTAAAAAAAGTTCAGATTCGCCCAACCCTAGTTAAACCAAAACGTTTCAACGATCATTTTAATAATCTGTTCTAGTTGTAAGTACAACATCATTCGCAGGACTTAGATGTTAAATACAATACACTGAGACAGGCTTTGCCGTTTGAGGAGAGCTAGAGCGATTGATCCCATCACTCCCCTCAAATAAAGCTGAGGAGAGCTTTTTATTGCTCGCCTACCTTCGGTGGAATAATAATAACCACATATATACAGTACAGTAAAAATGCTCTCCTGGTGCTCTCCTGTAACACTCAAGGAGAGCGGTAAAGATTAAAGGCTGAGAAGGAGAAGCAGAAGGTGCTGCCTCAAATATGCTCACCAACACAGACTACGCTCTCAATAATCATGACGACAAGGTAACTATATCAATAAAAGTGAAATGTTGACCTACCTACAGTGACCGTAAATGTGCAACTGCTGGAAAGACCCACGAAGTCAGTGACAGTACACGTCACTAATGTTGAGGTTCCAATTGTAAATACGGATCCTGGTGAAGGGTTACATGTTACAGTAGGAGTTGCATCAAGATTGTCGGATCCCATCGGGATCATATATTGAACTGTTGTCGAAGTGGTGGTAATTGCTGCTGGACACATTATGGTAGGCGGGATTGCGTCTAACAAAAGTAAAAAGCATAAAGAATGACATAGATTTGCAGATTCATACGTAGTGATAATAACCATGAAAGTTATTAATTTAAACTTCAACACTACTTGTTTATTTCGCTTACCGGGAGCCAATATTGTTAACGCTGATGTTTTCTTGGAAACGGCTAGAGACCAACCTGATCAGGTGACATCACACTTGATGACGTCACCGAAGTCGGAAGTTTCAAATCGTCAAATCATATATCAGATAATGTACACATTTTATAAATGTGTTTCTTACCAACAGTTACTGTAAAAGAACACATATTTGTGTTGCCGGCGTCATCAGTTGAGGAGCACGTTACCGTAGAAACACCGTTCGGAAAGGTTGTGTCTGATGCAGGCACACAAGTAACCTGTACCATTTGATCAACGTTGTCCACAGCGTTTGGTGTTGCATAGGAAACTTGGCCGACGGTACTGTCGATAGCACCTGGACACGTGAACGTCGGACCTTCGAAATCTGTGAAAAATATAAATATTTATTATCCGCTTGCGAATTAAATGACAAAAACGGAGTCAATTCATTGCAAAACTGTAGGCAGAGATAATTTGGATGTTGTATAGCTATTTACTGAACTACCTATGAAGTATAGAGTAAGCCCTACCCATAGTAACTACGAAGGTGCATGTCCTTGTATTGCCCGCGTTGTCAGCCGCTGTACACGTAACAGTTGTTTCACCTTCATTAAAATCACTTTCAGAGGGAGGAGAACATGTCACTGCTGGTGGCGGATCATTGTAGTTGTCAGACGCTATGAGACTGGACCATGAAACTGGGTTTGTAGAGGCTAGCAGATCAGACGGACATGTTATCGTTGGGATTTCTTGATCTGAAATGGTAAGCAGAATATCAAAATACATTTTACAAAGTGTATTTACTCATGAATTACCTTTGACATCGATATTGAGTATTTCATATATTGCACGCAAAATCAAATGGATGATATTTTGACACATAATAAGAACAATATGGCATACATTTTGCGTGCATTACCCATGCTTTGGTGATGTGTTGAGAAAGCAAATACGACAAAGACTTAAGTTAGGGAGCACGGTGGCCGAGCGGAACGGGCTAGGACTCATAATCGGAAGGTTGCGGGTTCGAGCCCCGGCGACGCCATCGTGTTGTGCCCTTGAGTACGGCACTTTATCTCGATTACTCCTCTCCACCCAGGTGTGAAATGGGGAGCTGTTATGAATACTGTCCATTGAGCGCCGCCCAAAGGTATGAGCATGCCTTGGGCATTGTATGGCAGCTGACATATTCTAATGACGGCGGAATAAATGTAAAGCGCTTTGGTTCATGTTCACATGTGAAAGGCGCTGTATAAATACCAACATTTATTTTATTTATTTTACTACAGTTGCATTTTAAGATTAAAATAAGTGCACGTATTCATCAAGCCCGTCTACTTGGTCTACATACCTCCAATAACTACAAAGGTACACGTAGCCGAATTGCCCGCATTATCTGTGGCAATGCACTCTACTGGCGTTTCTCCAAGAGGGAAAATTGCACCAGAAATAGAGTCGCATGAAACATCTGGTTGGTCGTCTAAATTGTCTTCAGCAGTTGCAATAGACCAGAAGGCCTGGCCAGTATTAGTGAATACATTATCTGGACAAGTTATAGAAGGATTGGTTTGATCTGCAATCAAAATTAATCATATTGTGTTGACGTTAATAACCCAGTTTGGGGGTTTGTTCTACAAGTCATCAATGGCAATAAAAATAAAGTTAAGAGGAATCAACTATCGACTATGTCTACTGATCTATGTAAATTGCAGCTTACATATTTTCACATTGTTTAATAACTTCTACCACCGTGCACATGTATCAATATGATGGGCTTAGTTAACCGGTTAAACTGGTTTCGAGACAATTTTATCAAAGGCGTTAAGAGTCGTCACTTCAATTTGCCCACGTTCGAAAACGTCTACATAATTCAAATTTATTCGCGTCATACAAATTGTAAATAAAGGAGAGATATCTAATATAATAAAAAGACAAACAAAAAATCATGACAATTTTACCCACCCACAATTACGTCAAACATGCATGTCGCAACATTGCCTGCTAAATCCCTTGCAGTACACGTGACTGTAGTAACACCAACTGGGAAATTTATTCCTGAAGATGCGGTTGACGATGGCGTACAAGATACCGTTGGCATGATCATCGCATTATCAGATGCAGATGGAGTATCAAAAGATACTTGGACAGAAGTAGTACTAATCTCGCTTGGGCATGTTATTGTAGGTGCTTGCTGATCTGCAGAGGAAGGTAAAAAGATGATTAAGGGACAATTATTACCTATGCCTTATCCCAGGACATCCTTTGCCTTTCGTTCACTTTCAAGAATAATTTAGGCGCATGCTATCTACAAGTGACGACTTGAGCGCAAGAAGACCGTAAGTCCACTTGGCCCCTCAACATGTATACACTAAAGTTACGTATAGTTTCTTAGGGTTTTATAATGTTTAATACATGTTCTAGGGTGAAAACATCATGAAAGGTTGTGAACGATTTGTTTTGGCCCCTGAACATAAACCATAACCAAACTATACGAAACACAACTTTAGTGTATACATGTTGAGGGGCCAAGTGGACTTACGGTCTTCTTGCGCTCATAGATACATCGTTGAAAATGCACAAAATTTGTCCATTTCACAATATGTTAAAGGCAGTCAAAGATAATGAACATACGAAGGAAAGTCTAATTATTATTATGATTCTTTTTGTTTGACTCGTTTGACTTTTCTAGCTAACTCGTTCTCCTTCGTGACGAATGAGCACAATCCATTTTGGAACCGAGACTAGCAATATTTAACACCGTATTAACGTACGTAAAATCGTACGTTCCACGTGCTGCGTTTGGAAATCCATTATCTCTACCTCGACCAACGCATCAATTCCCTAGATCAGACGTGTTTTCACTCTTTTTTCTTTTATACTTACGACAACGATCAGTTATCGATTACTTCTTTGTTGATGATTTATGAAACTAATATTCAAACCTTTTCTTCTTCGTACCTACGAACACCAAGAATGTGCAAGAATCTGAAAGACCGGCGTCGTCTGTTACAGTACAAGTGACATATGTCGCCCCTATCCCAAATGTCGAACCCGATACAGGGGTACATACAACATCAAGTTGTGTGTCACGATTGTCTGATACAGCAGGCTTCAGCCAGCTGATTATATTCATAGATGTGGTGATATTTGTTGGACACGAAATTGTGGGCTGTTCTAGATCCGTATCTGTAAAGCAAAATGAAAAATGTGTATTTTAAGTACATACATTAGAAGTAACGTTATAGGAACATGTGAAGACTTATGTGATGTCATCTGCAATCGTCACCACATGGTTACAGAGTATAATGCAATTTACATTGTTATTAATCTGACCCTATGGTTGTCTGTGATAGAAATGTAAATCTCTTGTTTTTTCTGTGTGAGTCAAGATATATCTAGAGAATAACAGCATGAAACTAGAAACTAGAACTGCTGACAAGTCCCGTGACAAGTAAGCGCCTAGATAACAGTTTGGTGTAACAAGGAGCACCCAAGGGGAAATCCAACACCAGAAACACCCAATCTTTGCAAAACAAGGTTGCAGGTTCTATTGAACCTCTAACATTTGATTTCATATTCCGATTTACTATATAACTATTGCATTCCTCATACGAAAGTATCACTTTACATACTAAGAATAACCACGAAAGAGCACATGGCTGTATTTTCTGCGTCATCAGTAGCTGTACACGTCACCGTCGTTTGTCCATCCGGAAAGTTGGATCCCGATTCGATATCACACTCATAAAACACGGAATTATCGAGATTGTCAGAAACAGTCAGAACGGGCCAAGAGATGGGGTTCATTGAAGCGGATATATCATCTGGACACATGATGGTTGGGTTCTCCGGATCTGTTGATAATACAATACGATGATATGTTGACGAGAGGAAATATTCATTTTCTTCAACAAAGACACGTCAAAATCTACAAGTCACGTAGGTTCATCATCTTTAAACAAATAGGGATACCATACCAAGAGTATACATAGCCGCATGAGTACACCATACTCCATCCCCATGCGCGAACTCCAAAAAACACCAATACAATCCAACACACATACACCCCCTCACGCACACCCCACACCCCAGATGATATGTTTAAGTTTACAGTTACATGCGAAATACGTCTACGATATCATACCTACAGTGACCATAAAGGTACAAGACGCCGAATTGCCAGCATCGTCAGTAGCTGTGCATGTTACCGATGTAGGGGTCTCATTAGGGATATCTGAAGCTGACGCAGGATCACAAGATATTGTAAGTTCGGTATCAACGTCGTCGGATGCTACTACTAGATTGTCCCAAGTTACTGGACTAGAAGAAACCGTCATGTCAATTGGACACGTTATCATTGGTGCTTGGTTGTCTGCGGAAGAGAAAAAGGACTGAACTCTAAATCTATAAATTGCATGATATCTGGGTTATATTGTGACATGCTACCACTAAATGAACATGAAGTCGCAAGTTGGTAGTTTCGGGACACCGTGGCTATTGTTGGTGCTCTTTGTTTCGTACTCACCTGTTCAAGCCAGTAGTATGTCTGTATGTGGGCCATTCTCGAAGGACTTAAGTGGCTTGTACAGGTGCCTGGCAAACAAAGAATGTCAACTCAGTCAGCCAGATGTCTGAAAACTACCAACTTGCGACTTTACGCTCATTTCGTGTCACATATTGTGAAACGGATTGATCCCGACTACGGACTCTTATAAAGGAACAAGAAAAGCAACTGGTTCTTCCATACCCACGATAACCATGAATGTGCAAACATCACTGTTCCCAAAGTTGTCTGTTGCTGTACACGTGACAAGTGTTGATTGACCAATCGGAAAGTCGGTCCCTGATTTAGGACTGCACGAAACTTGAACTGATGGATGGAAGAATTGTGCTATTGGAGTAGTCCAAGTAACTGGATTTGCTGTAACGCCGACATCCATCGGGCAAACAAGCTGTGGCGTCTCTGTATGAAGTTGGAATAAAAAAACACAGAAAGGTATGACAAAATAATTATGTGCAAATAAAAGTAATTACAGGTCATGGACGAAACTCAAAGTAACTACGTATAATAAGATAAAGTGTGTCAAAGCGATGAGTATAGCTCCTCTGCCAGTCTTGGTGAGTGAAAAAAATTCCTTTTCAATGCCGAAAATGAGGTTATATACTTACGAACAGTAACCACGAATACGCACAGAGCTGTGTTGCCTGCGTCGTCGGTAACTGTACAGGTAACAGTATTTGGCCCATTGGGAAGCACAGATCCCGACGTCGGATCGCAAGAGATCTGAGGTGAGGCATCATAATCGTCATTCACTGTCAGATCATTCCATGTCACTGGGCTTGTAAACGCGGTGAAGTCGGCGGGACAATTCGTTATCTCTGGTGCATCTTGATCTGTAGAAAAAGATTTGCACGGTAAGGATATTGCACTCGGTAGTATTTCAGTTTTTCTGTCGATGTGTGCCTTCCGATTGATGAAATTTATTCCCATGAAACATATTTACCAAATATGGTATGACAAAAGCGATCGAATCCCGTCTATGAGACTTGCATTTTTCGTTGCTTAAAAAAGATGTAATGATGCAACTTGGATCTTCCTTTCAGCATCAATTTTGCACAGTTTCAACCACAATCGCTTTTTATGAAGGATAGGAAATAATGATTTGTGGTTATTCGTTCACAACCATTCTGAACACATGCTGTATGGTTATTTGTTCACACCCATTCTAAACACATGCTGTAAATATCTATACTTACCAAGTGTTACTGTGAAAAAACACGAATTTGTATTTTCTGCTACATCGTAAGCTGTGCACGTAACCGTAGTAATGCCAACAGTAAATATACTTTCCAAAGATGGGTCGCAGATCACAACAGGTGCTGGATTATTATTATCTGATGCCATTGGAAGAGCAATGGAAACTTGACTATCAGAAGTGACTACATTCATAGGACACGTAATATCAGGTGGCTGCTCGTCTGCAGAAAATTCGAAAGACAGTAACTCTTAACTCTTGTTCGCATTTACAAAATAAATTTAAAAATCTGCTGTATGGTATATTTATTTCATAATATTGTTTAAAACACAAAACACGACTGTAAAAAACACAAATCAATTCATGAAGAAAGATACGAGTAAAGATCAGGACAGATGTGGATGGAAGGTTTGTGTATGTGCGCCATTTATGCGTTAATAATGGCACGAAAGATAAGGTGAAGTTAGAGCTGACGCTCTGTATATTTACCTAAGGTAACAATAAATGTACAGGAATGTGTGTTCATCGCATTATCTGTTGCTGTACATGTAACCGTCGTTTCACCAGGCGCGAAATTTGAACCTGTGGAAGGATCGCACGTAATATTTACTAAAGTATCCTTGTTGTCCGTTGCAGTTACGCTCGTCCATTCGACTGGGTTCGACGACACCAAATTACCTGGACAAGATATCACAGGATTTTCCATATCTGCAATAGAAAAATCATATTTAAGCAACAATTTAGTATACAATGCATCTATATCCGCAAGAATACTCAAAAAGTTCAACTAATACTAGTCTCCTTCGTATTCTGATATCAACTCTCTCATAGTGAAATCAATTCAGAACGAGCTTCACTCTCATCCGAAAACCGCGACGCTCACGGAAATGACAGCGGTCACTGTGGTGTGTTTTATTTTTGGAGGGTGAAGCTGGGAGTGAATTTTAGTTTTAAAAGGGGGTTACCATGGTTACAAGGTAGTTTACGCTAATAACAGTCTAAGAGAAATGATACAACATAAACTGACACCAAATACACACAAAGAAGCAAAGAAACGATATAAAGGTGAATGTCACGAGCATGTACTAACTGTCTACCTATGTCGCTGAAACTGGTAAAATAAAAATCACATTAACTAATTTTATACATACCAACACAGACTCTAAAAGTGCACGCATTTGTATTTCCTGCATCATCGGTAGCCATACATGTGACTACCGTTGTTCCAACGGGAAAGATATGTCCTGATGGTGGGTTACATGTTGCTTGAACGACGTTATCAGTATTGTCTGTTACAGCCAAATTAGGCCAAGTTACTTGTCTCGTAGATACATATATGTCAGCTGGGCATGGTATGATAGGTGGTTCTTCGTCTGTGTTGAATATATATAAAACAATGATGTAGAGTAGTAACGTGACAAGGTACCTTTGTCGAAGAGAATTAAGAGCTTTGAATTTTAAGGTTTCCTTGAATAAGGCTTAACTTTTTTCTTTGCACTGTTCCATTACTTAATTGTTCTGTTAAAGTGATCTAATAACGTCCAAATTAATTCATTACTAAATTAAAGCCTCAATTTTCATGTATTATTCAAACTACAAACGAAGCCGAGTTTTCTCTCAACTACTTGTTTGAAATATTTAAAATTTGCATAATAATAATAATAATAATAATGATAATAATAATAATAATAATAATAATAATAATAATAATAATAATAATAATAATAATAATAATAATAATAATAATCATTTGTAATGCGCCATCAATCTAGTATAACTATTCCGAGGCGCAGACATGAAAAACATATAAGAATAATTAAATATTAAAATACATATACGTATAAGTAGCCTACAATTCAACATTAAAATACATACATATAAGTATAACCATGGGTAATGGTCAATGACATACATAGGTAAAAATCAGTTACATTTTGTATACGCTTTGTTATATAAATAAGTCTTTAACACGTTTTTAAAGGTCTGAACAAGTTCCAAAGCGTAGGTGCAATAACTGAAAAGCTCGATCTCCAAATGCAGATGAAGTCCGTGGAACAACAAGTAATTGTTTTTCAGAAGAGCGAAACGTGCGACTTGGAATATAAGGAAGAAGAAGATTCATTAAATAATCTGGTGCAGTGGTGCACACTGCTCACACTTAAACACGCGATTTCTACGTTTATGATTGGCCGAGAGCCGATGGCCTGAATGTGTGAACGCGGTGTAGGGAAAGTTAAGGATTTAAAAAAAAATCATGTTACTAGTTAATTTTCTGTTATTATTTTGATGAAATTAGAATTACACAATTTTCTGGTAAGTATGAACGAGCACGGCCTTCGGGAATTAAAATCCTTTAGTCATGAAAATATATGAATTAACCCCTATTATTAACTCCCGCGCGTTATCCATTTCAGGATATTAAAATGATATTTTGATATTATGATAATTATGCTTATACCTAAAGTAACTGTAAAGGCACAGTTGGCTGTATTGTCAGCAGCGTCAGTAGCTGTACAAATAACTGTAGTTTCTCCTCCTTGGAACATGGAATCCGATGGAGGAATACAAGTTACTGTTGGTGACATATCGCTATTGTCTGAAACGACCGGACTCATGTAAACAACAGGATTCGACGAGGTAAGGACGTTGACTGGACACATTATGGTAGGGGCCTCTCCATCTACATTGACAGAAAAACACAATATACAACAATGGAATACAAGAAATGCAACACTAAAATACAAAAATATACAACACTGGAATAGAGGTTATCCACGTTACTCATGTGTGACTTCTAACAAAAGGCGCTGGTTCCCGTAGTATTCCTCATTCAAACCAATTCAATGCACGACCTCGGAGTTACTTGCATGACTTTGGCGGGCTATTTTGAAACAGTCATGGTTGCACATGCAGGTACTTCTTTTGGAAATCCTAAACAAGGTATAGCAGTCGCTGATAGGATATGCAGCTTATAGAATACGGATAACCTCTATACAAAATATGTACAACACTGGAATACAAAATATACAACACTGCAATACAAATTGTAGAATGATTCTATCAGATTAACCCTAATTGCATGGAAGTAGTACAAGTTTTATAAAATACCTATTGTAACTATGAAGGAACATGTAGCCGAATTGCCTTCGTTGTCATTGGCAGTACACGTGACAGTTGTTTCCCCCGCTGGGAAAGTAAACGCCGATGTAGGTGAACAATTAATAAATGGTGATGTTGGGAAGTTAATCGGTGTCGGATCCGACCACGAAACCACTGCTGAAGAATCGAATATATCAGCAGGACAATTGAGTGCAGGTGTCATTTGGTCTGTTGACATAAGACGTTTGATGTAAACGGTTAATAGTAAACACTTATAGACAACTTATGGGTGTGTGTGATATTCTAACAGCATATTATCATTATCATATTCCGATGAAATCAGAATGTTCTTTGACTAAATATTCTTTTCTATAAGGTTGCCGACATTGTTTGCGTAGGGGAATGTGTGATTCTTGCATCTTTTTTCTAGAAGAATCTGAGAAGAATTATGGAAGTATTTTATTCAACTGCGTGATTCTATTTCTAAGAAACCTGTGTATTTACCAAGAGTTACGTCAAACGTGCAGGTAGCTGAGTTGCCAGCATCATCAGTAGCTGTACAGGTTACAGTTGTTGTTCCAGGCTCAAAGAACATACCAGATGATGAATCACATGCAACATCGACAGAATCATCAACATTGTCAGACACGTCAACAGAAAAGGTAATTGGATTTGTGGCGGTAAAATCAGCTGGGCAAGATATCTGAGGGGTTTCATTATCTATCGCGATACAAACAAGAATGTAATGTTATAAGCAGATTCAACCCATCGTGGGACGTTTTCCAACAATTAATATAGGTTACCGGTCATTCATTTGTACCTCGTCTTTAGCGTGGTATGCATGATCGCCCCGGTAACCTGGATTTGTTTGAAAAACGTCTTTATGTCACTACAACTATTCTACTATGGATGACGGAATTCAGGAAGAAAATGTTTTTAAAATCTGCAACATGTGAATAACCTATACTACGGCATATTAATTTCAAGTCCGTTTGTATATTATCTTGAGAGCGAAGAATATGATATACAGTATATAAAAATAATGAGTTACGACAATGTGTGTCATGCGACATTTTCCTAATAATAAGTTTGGGTAAAATAAAGAGTATTACCGAAGATAATCATAATCGTGCAGGTATCAAAGTTTCCTGAGTTGTCAACTGCAGTACATGTTACTGTGTTGGTTAACAAGTTAAAAGTAGCTGGTTGCGATGGTATGCAAGTTATCATAGGAAAAGGGTCAACGTTATCGGTAGCTGTGGGATTGGGCCAGGTAACTGGGTTGGATAAGACGGTAATGGTATCCGGGCATTCGACATCAGGAGGAATTACATCTGCAGAACATAACAAAAATAAAGATATCAGTAGCTTTGTGATAAGTTGTTCTCGCAATCTATTTCATTGAACAATCTGTAAGATACTATTCTTCAGCATTTCAGCTTACTTTCATCTCCCTATATAAACTATGATATGTCAATACAGAACCATCCTTATCATAACCATCATCGTTATCATCATCATCATCATCATCATCATCATCATCATCATCATAATATAAAATATATTTCAAATACTAGTATACCAATGATTTCAACAGTGAAGCTACATCTGTCGAAGTTCCCTGCAGCGTCATATGCTGTACACGTTACCGTTGTTGACCCAGGGTTGAAAAAGAATGGAGATTGTGGGTTGCAAGTCACTGAAGGTTGAGTGTCGGCGTTGTCTGACACTGTAGTCACCCAAGACACTGGGTTCGTTGTAGCGGTTATGTCATCTGGACACTCTAACACAGGTGGTTCATTGTCTGTTCAATAAGCAAAGTTTGACAATGAGAACGTATTATCGATTAATCATATTTATTTTCTTATTTCTTATTATTATTTGTGTGATTGAGAAAACCAAAAAAGACATCACTTCAACACTATTCAATTTTTGTCGTAGTCTCTGATTATAATAAAGAGTGAAGAAGCCATTTTATCGTGTACAAACCTCGCAGTAGTGTGACTGTAAACAAACAAGAAGCCGAGTTGCCGGAATTATCCGAGGCAGTACATATCACAATATTCGATTCTTGTGTAAAATCAGCTGGAGAGCTGGGGCTGCAAGTTACCGACGGGGAAGGGTCGTCATTGTCTTGCACAATAGGATCAGCCCAAGTAACTGGATTGCTGGCATCATCAATGTTTTGTGGGCAGGTAATAACTGGAGGAACCAAGTCTGTAATGAAACATGCAAGAATAAGTGATAATTGTAGGCATTTATATTGCGATTTAGATCCGCATTGTGAAACGGGTATAATTGAAGACCGAATTAAAAAGATTAGTTTGCGTATGACGTTCTGTCAACCAAACAAAAATGCCGTACTGCGCAGGTCAGCAACCAATCACGCACGGCTTTTACCCTGACGTCAGACGCAAACTAGCCTTTTACATTCGGTCTTCAATTATATCAAAGTGCTTTACATTTATTCCGCTGCCATTAGAATATATAACACCATTTGGCAGCCAAGACAACTGAGCCTGAACCAGGGGGCATAAGTCACTTTGATTACTTTGATTGGGGGCATCACATATGTGACGTGTCATGTCAAAAGCAGACAATTTTCATGCTTTTGGGCAGGTTATCAATTTTGAGGTTTTTACATATCTTAAATATAGAGATATTTTGCTCCACAACGCCGTTTTCCTCTATGAAATCGGACATTCCTAAGCGAAGATATTGAGTTCGTAAGTTATGGTATTATAAGATTGGAAATTGAGATATCGGCCAATGTTGAGAATAGGAATTTCCTTGAAAAATGGCTCAAAAATACAAGATGGCAGTTATATTCCGGTCTGAAACTATCAGACAATATTTGATAGCATCACAAATTCGCAATTACCCCCGGGCAGATTTTTGGCTATTTCTCCATTTACGATCTTGCCCAAAAGTGTCTGCTTTTGACATAACACGTCACATATGTCCCTACTACGCTACGCTACTGCCAAAATGTCATACCATCAGGAATAAAGGTAACAGTAAATGTACAGGTATCCACGTTATCTGCATCATCAATGGCCGTACACACAACCGTAGTTGCACCAGAGGGGAAAGTTGCCCCGGATGGAGGATAACACTCGACTTCCGGATCCGGGTCAGTGTCATCTGTCGCAATAGGATCATCCCATATAATTATTGGGTCTATAAATTGGATTATATCAGTCGGGCAGGTGATTTCTGGATCCACGTCATCTGAAATATGATTTTAGGAAATTAATTTATTCAAATTTTAGTGTTCAAAAAACATCGAAAGATTTTATTACACCAAATTTCTGAAACGGACAACGCATCTGATAAATATTTAATATTTAAAAGTCAGAACATGTTTTACGTACCTGGTGGAGGATCTGTCAAATACAAAAATCAAACACCATATTATTAACGGGGAAATGATAGATGTGAAAGTGAGATATATCTTAATTAATTTTTGTGTCCAGAATAATTTCACGAACGAAGAGTGGTCAGATACATTTAATTTAAAGACCCATTCAGTGATCCCAGCGCATGTGTAAAAAAGATGAAATTGTTTATAAGTTTATAAAAGTGAAGGATAAGTCGTTCAAATTGCCATTTGGTATTTTTGAAATTACAAATTTGGCAAAAAAGAAAGAAAACTGCAGTATTTACGACTTTGAAGCCCCATTCAAATACATGTAGCTAATTTAGATACTGACAGTATGTAAATTACAGATTACATGTAAATGCCTTATTTTGTCTTAAATACATGGCTTTCGATTGAACCACTGGCAGGCTATGTTAGCACATCTATAACAATGACAAAGGTTCCAAAATCTGAATTTTTATGATTGGGCCTTTAAGGGCTGGGGTATGAACGTTTGGACAGTATTTATTGTGGGACATTAGAGCACATCAGACATATCGAATTGCATTCTGAATACGAAGAATGTCATTCTGATATCAAATAATTTTGATTTTTGAAATTCGCAATTTAATACACATTTTATGGCAAATCATTAAAATTGATATTTTTGATATTTAACAGTACTTGAAGTAAACTTTATAAATCTGATGATTTATACTTAAAGTGTATGTAGGTGGGATGAAAAGCCGACGATCAATTGAAAATTTTGACCTTTCGTATTGAAGATATGGATTTTTTTCCCAAAACACCAAAAAAATTAGGTATTTTTGGGAAAAAATCCATATCTTCAATATGAAAGGTCAAAATTTTCAATTGACCGTCGGCTTTTCCTCCCTGCTACATACACTTTAAGAATATGTCATTAGATTTATATAATTTACTTCGAGGACTGTTATATATCAAAAATTTGAAAAATATTAAACTTTTATAATTTGTCATAAAATTTGTATTATATTGTGATTTTCAAAAATGAAAATTATTTGATATCAGAAAGACATGCTTCGTATTCAGAATGCAATTGATAGGTCTGAGGTGCTCTCATGTCCCACAAAAAAATACTGTCAAAACGCAATAAACGCTCATTTTAGATCCCTTAATTGATCATATTAAACTAATAATAAACAGTACAATTGTAGATATGCGATATTTCTATTTTCTTATTTGTCATTTTTGCAAGGATTTTACTTACCTATTATCGGATCTGATGGAAGAATAAAATAAATAAATTGTCAATAGATAACAAACAATCCTCCATTAAGATTACAATAATGATAATCGGTAACTGTTTTGAATATCAGATTGAGGAAAGCTAGAGACCCATTGACAAACAATGGCTTTACGTAAGATGGTTTTAAATATGGTCAGAGGTCTAGACTTTCCGGATCAAAGGAAAGTATTGTATTATGACATCTAAATGATAAATACAAAAAGGTGAGATTTGAAATTATTAAGAACTTACACCTCCGCCATTCAATATAAATAAATGGTGAAAGAAATTTTAAAGTAACTCACCACATACGTCACCAATTCCGTCTCTGTCGATGTCTGTCTGATCCGTGTTATCAACATTGATACAGTTGTCTGGAAAATGAACAAGTTTAACGAGCGAGTCCGATAATGAATGAGGGTAGAATGCAAGAGAGCATATGGCCCCTTTTACAAGTCTTTTTTCAGGTAACATTTCATTCTATTAATTCATTATACTGTGATTAATCAAAGTAAAGCTTACCACAAGCGTCTCCAACGCCATCTCGATCTCTGTCCTGCTGGTTTCTATTGGAGTCATTCAAACAATTATCTAGGAACGATAAAAGTGTGCATTTTACAAATCGCTACGTTTTTCTGTTTTTAATTTGTTGTTTGGTTTGAACTTGTATATATTTTAAATATAGGAAATTAATTTTATCATATCAATGCTACATTGAATCGAATATGCAAATTCATTTGGTTATTACCACAGTCGTCGCCGACACCATCGTCATCTTCATCCGTTTGGTCATCGTTGAAATCATTCAAACAGTTATCTTAAGATTTAAAAAGAATATAGAAAGCAACTTTTTGGACAAATTTTGTAATAGATGGATATAGATATTGAAGCAAATAATTTAAATTATTTGAATATTGCTACCTCTTTTTGTTTTTATTTTGTTGTTTTTTGGTATTTACTTTGACTATTCAAAGATATTTAAAGTAGACTTCCTCGCTCAGAACAAATGCATGAAAGTATTTCGCTCCTTAGTAGAACTGATTGCATGATATTTTGTACTCACCACACACATCACCTATATTGTCTCCATCCCTGTCTCTCTGGTTACGGTTCGCATCATCAGGACAGTTGTCTGAAGTGTTAATTAGACAACGAGGCATAAACAGATATCATCATTATATAAAAGAACATGCCAAATAACAACTCAATCCTTTATAACTCTTTGTTTTTGCGTTTTACCATTGCAATTATCATTTTCCCTTTATTATGCTGTTGCTTCTTCGCTCTTTTAATTGTTTTGCCTTTTTCAATGAATCTTACCACAATCATCCCATATGCCATCGCCATCGCTGTCTTCTGGATCAGCATTGTTTTCCATAGGACATAGATCTATAAAAAAAAAAAAGGTGATATACATATTGTACAAGCTGACAAGCGTCACTATCCCTTAACTAATTTGATCCGACTTGCTACCTTACCATCTTACCCCTTTTTTATTATCTCCCTACAAAATAACAATGGTATATAATAATTTGTGAGGCCAAATTTTTTCAAACGTTGAGAATAATATGCATACATAATGACAATGGTTATATTTGTGAAGCCAATTCTTCACACAAGCTGACAAGCGTCACTAAGCTATCAAGCGTTCACTATCCCTTAACTAATATGATCCGACTTACTATTACACCATCTTACCCCTTTTTGTCTTTAATTATATCCCTACAAAATGACAATGGGTATATAATTTGTGAGGCCAAATTTCTTCAAACGTTGAGAATAATATGCATCATACAAAATTACAATGGTTATATTTGTGAAGCTAATTATTCAAACAAGCTGACAAGCGTCACTAAGCTGTCAAGCGTTCACTATCCCTTAACTAATATGATCCGACTTACTATTACACCATCTTACCCCTTTTTGTCTTTAATTATATCCCTACAAAATGACAATGGGTATATAATTTGTGAGGCCAAATTTCTTCATACGTTGAGAATAATAAGCATACAAAATGACAATGGTTATATTTGTGAAGCCAAGTCTTCAAATGTTGTGAAATTGTAATTGATCAATTAAAACCCTACCACAAGCATCTCCAATTCCATCCTCGTCCGCATCATTCTGATCCGAATTAGCTTCATCGGGACAATTATCTGAAATGATAATACACCTATCGTCATATATATACACGTACGTATATAAGTCTAAAGTCATACACGAAGTATCGAACTATGAAAGCAATGAAAGGTGTCTTGAAAACGTTTAAATGGTTTCAAGGTCAAAAAATATTCAAATCCTCATCGAATGGAGCCATGATGGAATCTAGAAGCATCAGACATCGAGGGGAAAAAAAAAAGAAAAAAAGAACTATAGAAACATCAAACGTTACGAAGAATACGAAAAGAAAGAACGATAACGTTAGTCCAGTTTAGCAGGCCGAAACAAGAACCACCTCTCCATATTTTCCTTTCAATGCATTTATGTCGCTTACCACACTCATCTCCAATACCATCTGTGTCTTCATCCTCTTGATCTGGGTTATTCCTATCTGGACAGTTATCTATGAGAAAAATTACATGATGTTTTGTCATTACCTATTTACTCATTCTGGTTAATATCTTGAATATAACATGATATACTATTAGAAGGATTATTAAAGTTATTCTGTAACACTGAAAAAATGCGTTTCAGAAAATCTTACCACAAGCATCGCCAAGGCCGTCAAAATCATCGTCCTCCTGAAACGGGTTATCATCGTTGACGCAATTATCTGAACAACCATATAAAGTAAAGTAAAGTATAGAAACTATGCATAATGTTCAGACACAATCATAGCGCATTTGATGTCCCCTTCATGGATAAAATAATAATATCTAAGACACAAATGAGTTGTGACAACAAAACAATTATTATATAATCATCACCTACCGCATGCGTTTGGGACCCCGTCTCCATCAGAATCTCCACCACTGCCACATTGCCCTGCAAACGATTAAGATTTCTAAATAGCCTTTAAAATGTTAAGTTTTTACATGCCTCATTTCCCTTGTCGCTAATTTGTTGATATCACATCTCATGTCAACCTTCCCCAGACCTTGTTGTTTGCAGATTTATACCGGCGATTTCTTAAGTATTTCAGATTATAAACATATAATAATGATAATGAAAAAATAATATGCAAGAAGAGATGAAGATTAAGCAAAATTACTTTAATGCTAATTTTAAGCCACTTAATGGTAATAAAGAAATTGATGCATGAACTAACTTTGCTGAGAGGAAGGTCCATTGCAGCCTTGTCCTGTTTGGTCTTGACCGATACACGTTCGAAATCTTTGTTGTATGCCACTCCCGCATGACACACTGCATAAACTCCAAAATGACCAAATGCTATAGAAAGCTTTGGATAAAAGTTGACAAAACAAGTTAGTAAACTTAGTAAACAATACAACCACTATTATAATAGGAATATTCTTGGATCTGTCTAAAGCATTTGATACAATTGACCATAAAATATTAGCACAAGCTAGAATAATAAGGATATCGTGCGTGTGATTGTCCTATAGTGGTGTCCCCCAATGGTCAATTAGGCTATTTATTATACCGTATTATACTGTGTGTCAATGATATTGCAAATATTTCCACTATACTAGATTTTGTCTTGTTTGCTGATGATACAACAATCACATAATTCACTTTTAAAATATAGATTACGAACAATCGTACGAACATGCGATTTTCACCGGATTTAGGAAATCCATATTTTAATCAAATATCAAGTTTGAACTCAATGTACGTATTTTAAGAATATTTTGGTGAGAGCAAAACTGAATATCGACGGTAAGGTGGTGGCTCAAATGTTTATTCTTAAAAAACAATAAGCTCACGGGATGGACTTACGATAAGCGCAAGCCATTAGAACACTTATTTTGAGCTTTTTAATGCACTAGAAAAACTGTCAGGGGCTACTATCTCCCCCATACTATGGTAAGACCAGGATTATTAAAACTTTTAAACATCGGAAATGCATCTGTGGAGATCCAGTTGTATCGTCCGCTTGTCGCTTACCTATATAGGGGTGTGGGTTGAGGGCCCGGGGCTGGGTTACGGGGGTGTGATGACTTACGATTTCCTGCGTTGTCAGGATCCGGGGCAGAAGATGCCAATTGGACTGTGGGACAAGAATGAAAATGATCATTTCAAATGTATGTTCATTTACAGGATATACTGGTCAGTAATTGTCAATGTTGTATGGACACTATGGGATGTTGCGCTATTATACATGTGTAATCTGTATTATTCATGTTCTTCGCTACTTTTGATGCCTTTTAAGTAACAGATACGGTCAACTGTTGTATTTGATTCATAAATTTGATGCCTTTTAAGTAACATATACGGTTTAACTGTTGTACTGGATTCATTATTAATCAACAGTATTACAGGTCAATCAATCAAAGAAATTTAAATTGTTGTAAAGTAGCATTAAATGGGTATTGCAAAATCAACTCTTACACAAATCTACAAAGATCGCAAGTATATTCCATAATGTAGCCAGTGCTCCGTTTGGGTCTGTAGCAGAATCACCGAGGAGCTGGGCAACAATGTCAGTCACTTGCTGCAATAATTCATCCTCGTCACCGTCTCGTAGATTTTGAAGTATAGTAACAACGAAATCAACGACAAGAGTCCCTTCCCTGCCAAGTGAAAAAAAACATGTTAAGGGCTCGGTTAGCGACGTTTTCACCCGTTTTGACGTATTCTTTGGTGGGACCTGAGAACACATCAGATATATCGAATTGCATTCTGACTACGAAGAATGTCCTTCTGATATCAAATAATTCTAATTGTTTACAATTCGCGATATAATACAAACTTTATAAATCTAGTGATATGTACTTAAAGTGTATGTAGCTGGGATCAATTGAAAATTTTGACCTTTTATATATTGAAGATACACATTTTTTCCCCAAAGACCTAATTGTTTTGGTGTTTTAGGAGGAAAATCTATATCCTCGATTCGAAAGGTCAAAATGTTCAATTGATCTTTTCATCCCAGCTGCATACACTTTAAGTACATGTCATCATGGTCATTAGATTTATAAAGTTTATATCGCGAATTTCAAAAAGTCAGAATTATTTGAAATCAGAAGAACATTTATACAAATTAGAATTATCTTGTCATAGATTTCGCAAACAAAAAAAGAAAATAAAAAACCATCGATTATACCTCAAGCCTGTCACCGTGGTAAAAGCATTGAGTCCTCTGCTTGCAAGTACTTCATCCATCTATTGATATTATTAAGAAAAAACAGGAACTATTGAATATCTTGATTTTGAAACTGAAAAGGCAATATGGCAGATAAAAAATTTATGTAAGAATTTTATCAGGAACGTACTAATTAAAGGTCCATTAAGAGATCCCAACGTAAGTGTTAAAAATATAATTGTTTATAAATTGCCTAAAAGTGAAGGATAAGTCATTCAAATTGTCATTAGGTATTTTTTTAAATGAAGATGCAGCTACAATGAACATACCATTGAAAATCATTTTAATTCTTCCCCCCAAAAAAAAAAAAAAAAAACCCCGAAGTAAACAGCATTATTTACAGATTCGTGTAAAATGTCTTCTATTACTAGTATCTTTAATACACGGCTTTGAGCTTAACCACTAGCAGACTATGTTAGCACATCTCTGACATCCTCCCGATGTACAAGTCACTAAATGGGCATCTAATCTATTTTAATCTATTTTATTGTGAAACGATTAATATTCTTGTCTGGGTTGACGAGGAATCAACAATAATTTTACGTATTCACGTATTATCTTACTTATTTCCCGTTTGCTCAAAAATTAATATAACTTATTTACCGTTTGTTCAAAGAGAAGTATAAATTCTTGTGATTCTGTCGAATTAAGATCATTGTATGCAGGATTGAAATCGCGGTCTATGGTCACACTTCCTTTGCCAATAAGAACATCTGAAGATAATTGGAGAAAATAATTCACAATTATACCACAAACATTTGCGGAGATGAAATGATATGATAAAAAACCTACGGAGTGGGTAGTAAAATGTACTTAATTATCTTGTTGGATTACCGACTACTTAGTATATTATATACGACGTAAAACGACATACACTCACCAGTTTGTACATTGTTTGTGACTATTGGCTCTCTTGTTGTACGTATTGCTAAAATATGTCAAATTAATACACAAAGCATTATAAATCTATACCTTATTGTTTTACAGCAAACACATCATCAAAAACAGCTTAAAGGAGGATTTCGTGATCCTAGCATCCTCTTTTTATGACATTTTTCACTAGATGTCCATGAAAAAAGCTTATTCCCAAAATTTGAGTTGATTCTGATTTTGCGTTAGCGAGTTATGCATGATTATGTGTATTGCACTGCTTCATAGACCACTGTTGTAGTTTCGTTCTGGTATCCCAGAACGAAATTCAAATTTTTGGTACATAAATATTATGTAGCCAGAGGTTTCCAGTGGTATAAAAATCTCAACTTTTTTTTGAAAAAAGTGGGAGGATGAGGCTGTGGATCACGAAATGCCCTTTTAATTTCATGAACACGAAGTACATGGTTTTAATTTCACAAAAAGGAGCATTTTCAAGAAATTGTCCTTTATAAAATGTCCGCCTCAGATCAAGGTGTGTATGACTATTAATGCACTAGCAATAGTGTTCTTTGACCACGTGAACTGCTGTAACTTACTTATTTGATCGTCAGTGACAGGTTTTAAAGTAGTTCCTATTCCAGATGGTGCTGTTGTCCTTTCCACTGCAAAGGGAATAAACATAATAGACTAGCCAAGGAAGTAGGGGAAAATGTTAAATTTACATGAAACTAAAATGGTTGCTAATGCAGGGCTCAAATTTCAACATTGGACGAATATGGATAAAAAACACGGGTAAAAAAAATCAAAAATGCTCTCGATCATAAAAAAAAAGGACCAACGTCAGTCACGTTTGACAAGTGGCTAGCAGGGGGGTATTTAATAACGGTTATCTTTGTATTGCCTCATCTGTTCGGGCCAAAATTAAATGGGGACATCTGACAGTGAAAACTAACATTTTGTGGGAAAGAAATACAATTCTATTTCTTATGGAAATGTTACAAAAAGGCTGTATTAATCACAATTTTTTGTTCAATAATCGACGATGTTTACAAAAATTGAAGCTATGCAGACCTTGATAGGGCCCATTACTGAATTACACTGCAAGCTATTGACAAATAATAATGTCCAAAATTAATGCAAAGAAATGGACAGAAAATGCAACCATTGGATTTACAGTCTGGACATGAGACCATAAATCTTGCATATTGTTAACACACACACCCACCCCACACAACCCCACACCCACCCACTCCCCTACACACAAACAGATACGAAAACACCCCACCTGCCCCATACGACTCATGATGTCATCAGGTATCTTTAGACGGCTTAATGAACCTCTGCGCCCGCGCAGTTTTTCATTGGTTGTCCCATTCTTTATTTTGTTACTTACCGACGGGTAAAGTAGTTGGTACTTGTGTTGTGCTTTGATCTGTCGAAATTATAAAAAGATGGTATAGTTTTATTATAGCACCCTTTGCTTGAAATGACCAATTCACATTTAGCGATTAACGATAATTTTGCAATAACTATTTTCAGAAAATCGTCATTTTTCACGCAAAATCAAAACGCAAGAAAAAATTCAAAAATTCTGTTCTTACCAAAAAAACGTCTCTACAAACTTTATCACCTTTTTAAACAAAAAATCAAATAGTTAGAATTTGTGAACTTTTACCACTTGGTTTTCTAGTTGAAGGTATTTGTGTCGCCTTTGGTGTTGCAGCTGTTCGCTCTACAAAAACAAGACGGCAATACAAATATGATAAAGATAATTTTAGATGTGATTCATAAGATGTTATTGAAAAAAAGAGTTGCTGATGGAACCAGACAGGATTAAAGAAAGATGAAAGAAATACTTAGAAGAGTCATATTACATTTAATAAGGTCAATCACCAGATATAGAATAGTATTAGTAGACGAAATCATAGGCCTAGCAAAGGGCCATAATATTATTCTGGGTACAGAGACAACCGCGACTGAAGCTTTGAAGGAGAAATCAGAAGAGACGTGTGGTAAAGAACCTGATAGAAAAGGGCACTGAGGATTTAAAAGAAAGCAAATCTACACATCAGGAGACTAGCCAGATATAAAACTTCATAAAAGCAACACTGATTGACGCAGTTTGCTTTAGACAAAGCCGTTCGTGGTGTCAGGAAAGCAATTGGTGTAATGGGGATATTCAACAAGAGACGCATAGAATATGGCAATGAAGTATGTGTTTCTGGGTTGGCTTTGTAGACTTTGAGAAAGCTTTTGATAGGTTGAGCTGGGTGAACCTGCTCGACATTCCAAATATATAGATATATCATGTATATGGGCATGATGGATGGAGTTCAATATAGATTGACTGGTATGATTATAAATGAGACAAGTGACAGAGGTACAGCGGTAAGAGTGGTATACCGAGTTACAAACTCAAGTGTATTTGGGCGTACTCCCTATTCCAGTAAAATACAGCACTATTTTTTGGCTTAAAAAATATCTAATGTTTTGCCAAATGAAACATAGCTAAATCTTAATCCTTTACTTAGATCTAACTGGCAACGAAAGTCAAATTTTAATATTTTTGGTCAATTTTGGGAAAAGGGCCAAAAACATGACTTTTTAGGGCGTTTTTCGTATACTGTGACAATCAAGCCCAAAGACTTGTACAAAGACTATTTCAAGTTATACATCAAGCAATAAATATCAAAAACAATGTAAAATATTAAAATTATGAGCTTACTTCTAGCCTATACTCAAGATTTTGATTGGTTAGACTAATTAATTTTGTGACTAAAATTGTAAAAAAACATGGAAAATTACACGTTTTTGACCCATTTTCCCTTAGAATGGCCAGATTTTAAACATCACCGTAAATGAACAAAAAGTGGATCAGGTGTCAAGCTGTGCACATACCTGGGTAGTCTGAATACAGAGGATGGGAGAAGTCGAGCAAGGTAAAGGTTGCATTCAATTAAAAAGAAAGTTTCGCTATAACTCTTAGGGAGACGGAATAGAAGGAAGGATGGTGATGCTTAAGAATTTGTAATCTCTCAGCCCCTCCCCTCAATAATTTGAAGTGTGTGGACTACAAAAGTAAAAATATATGCGAGTCAAAACTAAACAGTCTCTCACAAAACGATTCAATTTATGTGCTAGAATCATCTGGGGTTAAATTTAAAATACAAAACTGGAAAATTACCAAAAAATTATTATATCCACAAAGGTATTCTCTTAAATATCAAAACCCGCAAATATCGCGATTGCGTATCTGCACAGCTCCCCTCTTACTGGGGAAATAATGTGAGATCGCGCTAAATGGATAGAATTGCTGTAAATCACTGAAAATGCATAGTACTGAATGTTTGTTAATCGCAGTAAAATATGCTTAAATTCCTCGAAATCAGGGAAATTTTGGGATGAATTCTGTGATATTCTATTTATTTATTTATTACATTTGGCAAAAAGCACAGGCAATACCCAAATGTTCAAAGAGCACTAAATTAAAGGGAAGCCCTACATACAAAGCGAACAAAAATAAACTAAAAAGCAAAAACAAGACAAAAAAGACAATTATAGGAGTGCTTTAATTACAGCCTTAAAAGCGGACAAGGCGGGACAACAGATAACATTTTTCTGCTAAATCAGTGATATTTTTTCAGTTACACGGGGCCTTTAATAATGTGTAATATAGTTTATATTTACATTATTGGAGCAAAATAATATTGTTCAAGTTAGTTAAGTGACGTACAACCATAATAATATAACCATTGAAAAAAACACGTCCTTGTTATACGCTAAAATACACACACACAAAATCTCACGTGTAAATTTGTTTGCAGATTATTTTCATTGAGAAGGTTTGACTATTTGAAAGTCACCAGGTCATGAAAAGAAATTCATAGCTTGTAATGACGTAATTTGTCTAGATAGTTTGTGGGAAAGTTGACTTTTTGTATTGGTAAACAAATATGTCACCAACTTTACTAAATCGTATAGACAATAATATAAATAATATCAATCATACATTTTTATTAACAAATGCCCCCTCCGATGACGCCCGCTGACTATATTTTAATTACAAATCAAAACCGTTTGTGTGTAAAAAACACAAATTAATTGGGCAGTGTTGTATACAAGCAAATACACAGTAGACATTTGATGTATCTCAATGTCAGCTAATGTCATACACTATGTAAATTGAATGTAGTAAAGTTTTATACTTCCTTATATCCTTGTATATTGATGTATATGAGTTTTGACTATATACCTGTATGTGTGGTGCATGTCAATAAAGAACTGGACTGAACATATGCATCCATAAACAACAGAGAAATATTACAAAAGTACGATATTCGATATTCTTTGCACGAAAGACAAAGTGTCACATGAAAATAACATGAAATCACACAAAATTCAGTTCAAATTTGTTGTTACTTGGCAGACTGTTAGAGCGATTTACCACAATTTAGCCCAATTTTATGATCTATTTTTCCAACGCAATTCAAAGTGATCTATCGGAATTTGGTATGTTTTTGAGCTTTGTTGCACCAGTATCTATTGTGATCAAAAGCAATGTAGTCAATTGTGACATGGATCCTTGATTTCGGTATGTTCAAACTGCGTCTCCTTAAGTTTGTTACACCAAAAAATGGAATAATCCATAATTATGTCCACAAAGATGTCAAATTCTACTTACCTGTTGCAACAGACGTTTTTTGAAATGGTGGCAACTCTGTAGTTGACCTTGAAAAAATAGGCGGTGTTCCTGTAAAGAGTTAAAGGAGTATTTTGTTATGTTACGACATATTTCAGTAGATATATACCCACAATATTAGTTGATTCTGATTTTGCGTTTGAGAGTTATGCATGATTATGTGGACTGCTCCATAGGCTTGTGTTGTAATTTCGTTCTGTTAAGGAATCGGGTAGCAACGTTTGCACAGTATTTTTGCGGTACCTGAGTGCACATCACACACACCAAATTACATTCTGAATATGAGGAATGGCCTTCTGATGTCAAATAATTCTGATGTTTTGATATTATCGATATAATACAAATTTTATGGCAAATTTCTAATTTTGATATTTAGGCTAGGAGTCCTCGAAGTACTTTATAAATCTAATGTAAGTGTAAGTGTATGTAGCTGGGAGAAAAAGCCGTTCATCATTTGAAAATGCTGACCTTTCTCATTGAAGATATACCCCCAAAAAAAAAAAACGAATGGGGAAAATGTATATCTTCAATACGAATGGTCAAATATTTCTCTTAAATAATAATTGTATTACTAAGATGATAATTGGTATACGTATTGTCACCAAAAATGCAACCACAACACAGAAAACTGTGTACACAGGAAGCCATGACCTAAAATCTCACACACACAATTTTACAACGGTTAATGTAAGTAATGTAGAGCCCCGGGTGTAGAGCTCTGTGAACAAATAGTTGAACCGTTTGTTGTCATTCTCTTGATGCTGCGTACTTTGAATAAACATGTGTACATGCAGTGCTTATATGATATAATTATGCCATTAAATGGCCACATGTAGTCTTTAGGTAAAGGGCTCGTGATTGCTAGAACACAATTTATACAAATTTCACCATGTATTTTCTGGACAAAGTGCACTAACACATAGTTGTCCCGAAAGTATGCGTTTGTATTTTCGGGACAATTATGTGTTAGTGCGGTATAAATAGCCAAGAAACTATTTTTACCAATTACGAGTCTTTTTCCAAAAGACAATTGACACCTATGGCTGCTTTATTGGATTTATATTACACAGGTTTATTCAAAGTACGTAGCATCAAGACAGTGCAACAATCGGTTCAACCATTTGTCACAACTACATTATCCGTTGCAAAATTTAGAGTGCAGGGGTGTAGATTTCAAATGGAGTCACCCATTCAGCCAAAACCCGTTTGCAATTTACACTCCCTGTGTGCGTGGTGTGGAAGATTTCAACTGGAATACGGTATAATTATAGTCCATTACATTTGGAAACCTCCTCATTAAGGGATCTGGAATGAGCGTTTTGAGCGTTTCGACAGTATTTTTTGTGGGACATGAGAGCACATCAGACATATCGAATTGCATTCTGAATACGAAGAATGTCTTTCTGATATCAAATAATTTTCATTTTTAAAATTCACGCTTTTTGCAATAACCACACAACTTAAAATGATATATATAATTCGATGTAATTTGTATTTGTATATTGAGCAACCAACAATGTCACAGAAAACTTATGAATAAAGATAAACAACTTACCATTTGTATCTGTAGATTGATCTAAAATTCCTGGTGTAAAATATAGAAAAGCAGTAAATGATAATATAGTATTATTAAGTAAACACATCACATCCCAGCAAACACAAAACGTTTTCGACATAATTCGCAAAGGGTTATCAGAAAACGTTTAAATGTCGGGTTATATAAAGGGTATATTAAGGGTATAAAACGTTTTCATAACATTAAACAACATTTCTTGATAATCTACTGCGCGGCAAATAAAAATGTTTTTCATAAAACGTTTAAATGTCGGGTCATATAAAGGGTATAAAAACGTTTTAATAACATTCAAAAAACATTTTTGAAAAATTGATACAAAACATTTTAAACAGAATGTTATTTTGGGGTTGAAAAAATATTTTGCGAAAATGTTTTGCCCAACCCGACATTTAAATGTTATTAAAACGTTTTGAAAAAAACATTAAAAAACATTTCTGTGTTTGCTGGGTGCAAATATTTTAACATAATGTTATTTAAGTGTTGAAAAAATATTTGGTAAAAAATGTTTGCAAAAAATGTTTACAATAATATTTTGAAAACATCTTTAAAATATTTTGTAGTGTGTTTTCATACAAAACGTTTTAAAACGTTTTCATGACCTTTCTATAGCCCGACATTTTAATGTTATTAAAACGTTTTTACCTGAACCAAAAGCCAAAATATAACTTATTTAAAACGTTTTTAAAACGTTTTTGTGTTTGCTGGCATATGGTAAAACCACCAATTCATTAGGATGCGTTCAGATACAAATTTAAAGTGTGATAACTTGTAAACCAAAAGGACGGTTTTGATATTATTTTGGATTTGTGATGTGTAGGAGGACAGACAGGTTTCAAAATATGAAACCTTTTTCTGAAAAAGTACATGTAGATAATAATAACAATTTGGATAAACGCCTTTGTTTAAAAGTGTTTCAGCTAGGGATTTACAAGGTTTGCTGACAGGGCTTTTTTACTTTAAGTACAAAGTCCCTGTCTGTATACCCCTATATAGTTGGTAGAGCGGAATTAAAATTTTGCCTCTACCAACTATCCTGGTTTGCTGAAACTATACAACAATGAAACATTTATGACTACAATAATGCAGCAGAGTGTTTTATCTAATGCAGCTAATGATGTTTCGTGGCGAATAGTAATATGTTTCGTAGCAACTGTTATTCAATTCATCAATTTCTTTATTTCCATAATTTAATACTTTCACCAAGAAATAAAACAAAATCATGTTTTGTTATACTCTTAAAAACTAAATCAAATTGAAGATACATACCTGTTCCAAATATAATAGTGAGAGCTAGCACAGTAACAAGCAATATAGCAACAACAGCTATGAAGATGTAAATACAATATCGCAAGTAAGGATTTTCGTCATCTGGTTCTTTTACATATTCATCATCTTCTGGTGGTAAATATTGCTTGCGTACCGGTACTGGAGTAAATCTTCTAATAGATGTTCTACCTGTTGCATCTCTGTACTGATACGTTGGATCCAATGCTGTTTCGTTGATGTCTAATGCAGAATCTTCATCTGTTCTTCCTTTTTTATTCCTAATTGATCCAAACTTAAACTGAGAATAGAAGCACATTTTAAGCGGGTATTGAACTGACGGCATATCACGATTGTTTGATGGGATTTATTAGTTTTTCAAACAAAACATCATGTACAACCAAATTTTAGGCCTGAACAGCTAAATGTGATATCATGCTAATGTATACAGATGCTTTTGAGTCATTCTCAACTTTAATTTTCCCTCTTTTACAAAATTATTCACTTTTATAGCATTTTATAACTTTTTCGGATATAAAATGTATCTATTAATATTAATGACAAAATTGGTGGCGCTATTTAGTTATTTGAAATTACTCTTTCAAGCTTTAAATACAAACAACTCCTTCTATTGTTTGATAAAATATGTTTATAAAAATTCCTTTTTTTGCTTGTTTTACCTATTCCAGCTGTTTTAATGGCAGTATTAATCACCTACCCCTTGCAAATATGAAATATGATTTAGGATAAATAGCGCCATCTATAGTTTGCATTTAGTTAATAATGAAGCCAATTCTATATACATCAAACAACCGTGATATAAAAACCTCACAAAAAGTAACGCAGACATTACAAATACGCCTTCAAAACTATTAATCGTGTTCACAGTATTTCGCCATAGAAAGAATGGTGGTTTACGTACGCGCATGTTGATACCCCATTCGCCCGATTTCGTGCAATAGTTACAACACCTACATTTAAAGGGATCGGATAGCAACGTTTGCACAATATTGTTGTGGGACTTGAGAGCACACCAGACACATATCTTCAATACAAAAGGTCAAAATGATGGACTGCTTTTCTTCCCAACTACATACACTTCAAGTACATATCATTAGATTGATAAAGTTTACTTCGAGGACTTTTAATATCAAAAATATTAATTATAATAATTTGCCAATAAAGGACATTCCTTGTATTCAGAATGCAATTTAGTATGTCTGATGTGCTTTCAGGTCCCACAAAAATACTGTGCAAATACTATGGTCCACATGTGCAAAACAAATAAGGCTACACCTAACTTTTTACATGTTTACATTTCATAGAAAATGTTGTGATTTATTAAAAAAAAAGTATTAGGGGGACTTATAACCTATAGGTAGAGAATCAATTCAGTAATGCGAAGGTCCCAGGTTCAAATCCTGGATAGTCAGTGATTTTCAACTGTTTGTCATCTCTTTGTCATTTATGTTTGTGGAGACCTGTGTTAAACATTTGTGATAAATTTAAAGTTGTTTTTAAAACAAAGATGTATTTCCACTGCACTTGCGATGGAAGTGCTGAAATAATTGGCCGGAGTGGGCAAAACAAAACAAAAATGAAAAACAAAACAAAAAAATAACAACAATTAACAAAAACATCACTAACAAAACTAAAAAACAATACAACTAAATAAACATCTCAAAAAAGTAACTACCCCTCTTAAATAATGGCCATTATTCAAAAAATTCATTTGATACGATAGCCCAGAAAACAATAAAACGGCGGTCAATTTAATGTAGTGAGGTCCAGATTTGAAAGTTGCACTTACATACACATTTTTACAATACAAAAACACTCAGATATCATTACACAGATTTCCTTCCATTACACTGAATGCAAAATCAATAGAATTTACTGCAACATTCAAATCTTGGGCTACAGTGATTTATATGTACGCTGTGACGTCAATATTTAGTCAATTGCTACAAATGAGGTGTCAAAATGTGCAGAAATAAATTCTGCTTCCAACGCATTTTACAGATTTGTAATACAATTACCCGTTTTTGAATAATGGTCATTATTTAAGGGGGGTCAGTTACTTTTTTTGAGATGTTTATTATCAGGTTACAATAAAAATGTAACTCCTAGTTGCGGCTTTTGCAAGTTTTGCGTTACCAAACATAAACCTATTTGCATTCAAAGTAACTTAATTTAACTGCATCAACAACATAAACTCGGCATAGTGAAATAATTCTCAAAAACACCTTTCGTTTTTAAAACATGATAAAATATTAAGTATTAACCTCAACAAAGTCATACGCTCTAAACTTTTAAGATATGGTGCTTGGACCTTTGCTGTTCTCACGGTCTTTGGGTGGTTGAATCTTATGCGCTAGTTTTCAAGTTCATGCCGACCTGCTTTATGCACCGGTTACATAACACAATGAACTTGTTACCAAAGTATTATGACAAAATTATCTTGGTTTACACCTATAATCAAGCATGCCTATTCAGTATGAACTGGATATGTGACATACATGTAATATGCACATAACATATACAGGTCTAAGTTATATATAGAATCATAAACTTTCACATAAACTGTAATATAGACGTCAAAACTCACTACATTACATTATCTGTCCTATCACCCAGTAATCATCATGTATTCCTGTGTTATTGATACCGAATTATTCAATTCGGTTTTACGTACATGAAAACTTGTTTTCATTGAATCTTTTATTTTCAGCCCTATACCGTTTAAGAAAAAACACAAAAAGTATAAAACAAAGTTAAAAACCGACGTTGGAAACGACAAAACCTTTCTTTTCAGATAATGTGAATTTGTATGACCCTTTCTCTCATTATTATTTTTATACTAAGAGATACTTTCTACATGTTGTGAACTGAGAGCTGGTCTGTACCTGTTGTGTACTTTTCAATGTATCATGTATTTTGTGCCATATTTGCAGGGTTTTTTTACAAGATAAAGTAAACTGAACCATTTGTTAAACTACAGCACATGTTTATGCGATTCTAAGAGGACAAAGACAATATTTCAATGGGAAGACATATAAAAGCGTTATTATGTTGCCACCAAACTATCGTTTTAAATCCTAGCAAAGTTTCATTATTTAAATGTTTAACGAGAGAAAAATTGGAATCAATGTCATAATAAGACAAAACTGATATAACGTCGTGTAAAGAAAATAAAATGGAGACCTGACCATTTTATGAAAGTAATAACGAACCTTTATTATTATTATACTATGCACAATGATGACTCAATATAAGTTAGAATTACAGACAAGGCAAACGTTACACTGATAGACAAAGCAAACTTATTACTTACGATAATAAATTGATAGCAGTTTTATTAATATACTGTAAACGTTCGCCTAATGGCGCTATGGGCTCCCTGGACATAACTGGAATTTTAGACACAAACTACAAACTAAAAGTGCCCTCCCATAAAAATACCACCAGCAATAATGGGCACATACTCTTAATTCTTGTTGGGATTTTTAGAACAGGGAGGTCACTATTTGTACATAATTTTTTTTTCACATTTAAATACACTACCCTAATAAAACGCTATTAAAATGTTAAAACAACCATATTTAACAGGTGAACTGAACAGCCATGGCTAAAAATATTTAAACAAGTTTACGAACCTGTTTCATTATAAAATTTTAAATAAAAATTGTGATTTGGTAGTTCACAGCATCTTGTCAATGGTAGTAAGCTTTGGCAAAGATTGTATTGATCATTTCATAGCGAGTGTGTAGAAGACTAGAAGACTTATATCACAGATATACTTTTATAGGTCCTGTGGTTTTTGAAATATGTTGTAAAGAGGGCTGAAACAACAACACTTTTGTAAAACGTATATAACTCATTATTAACAATAAATCAAGCAAGTTTTCATAATACATGTATATGATTTGTAGCATGAACTTTTACAAAACGTCAAAGTTATATTTTTCAATAATATATTGATTCAAATAATGAAAATCGTAGTGTAGTGGTAATAGTGTAGTGGTATACACATACTCTCTTGATTGTCTCAACCGATATTTTAGAAAATAACAGGGAAATTTATTACTGTTATTGATGCACAAAACCGGGCTGTTTCTCTTTATTGATGTGATTAGCAATTCAATACCCGAATGAGTTATCACACTTACTTTCAGGTTTGGTGATAATCAATAACATTTTAACAATAGCATGGACTGCCAGCTATGTGGCTGATTACGCTTGATTTTACCAATCAAAAAAGTCATGAAGTGAATGTTACGCTTTGTTTAAATTCAGAAGCTTTTAAAAATTAAAATGTACTTACATCATAACTGTCTGTTGCCATATTTATGTTACTTGACCACTGACTCGTACTCGTAATTCCATGCCTAATATTTCAAGTTATGTAGTTCTAATTGCGCATTGTTGATTCGATTGTCTTGTTCTATACGAGTATACATAACTACTATTCTGTATTTTGTGAGCGTTCAATGTTAAAGCAACTCAATTTATTTTTTAAATAAATACAATTTCAGGTTGAGTAACTTGAAGCAACAATATTGTGTGTAATACGCCGTGTCATTGTTTTTGTGCGTTACTTACTTTCTGGTCGGTTGCGTGATGAATCTAAGGGCCGGTTCATACGCCATATGTGACGTGCCACGTCAAAAGCAGACACCTTTGGGCAGGTTATCAATTTTGAGGTTTTCACATATCTTAAATATAGAGATATTTTGCTCCACAATGCCGTTTTCCCCAATGTAATCGGACTTTCCTAAGCGAATATATTGAGTTCGTAAGTTATGGTATTATAAAATTGGAAATTGAGATATCGGCCTTTAAAAATATTATTGACAATGTTGAGAGTAGGAATTACCTTGAAAAATTTCTCAAAAGATACACGATGCCAGTTATATTTCGGGCAGATTTTTGCCTATTTCATTTATATTTTCTAAAAATGTTTGTTAACGAAAAATCAATTACATTTTGAGGTCGAATATCTGCTGGAAATATCATATCCATTTGTAAGCGCTCTTTAAGCAAAGTCATTGTTCAATGAATTTACAACCGTATGACAAAACAGGCAAAACCAGTAACTTTTTGCACAAGATTTGCAATTTAAAGAGAATTGGTCATTGCTCATTGAAATGAAGCTAGTATGGACAATAAAAGTGTGCTCATTCATGCATTTAATGACATAAAATCGGGAAAATATTATAAGGATCACTTATGTACAATTGTGCTTGAATAGGTCGTTTTTAACAGATTTACCACATTCGCCTTGCTATAAACATTGAATTGCGTTATCTGTTGACGTAATGAAAAAAGTGTTTTTAGGGGGAAGTGTTAGCTTTCGATCAATATAAAAAATATTCTGATTGGATGAAGAGAACATTCGGGGTTTTGACAAAAACCAATGCCGTATTTTCCATGGTCTATTGCCATTTGGTCTAATACCATTTGGTCTAATTCCCGTTTAGTCTATATTCAATTGGTCTAATACCAGACAGGCTAATTGCCACTTAGTCTAATAATCATATAGTCTAATGTCCATTTAGTCTAATATTGTTTGGTCTAATAACCGGTATGTCTACTAACCATATAGTCTAATAACCATTTGGTCTAATATTTCTTTAATAACCATTTGGTCTAATACCCATTTGGTCTAATAACCGTTAGGTATAATACTCATATGGTCTAATAAGCAGTTAGTCTAATACCATTTTGTCTATTTATTAATAAACTAAATGCTTGTAAGACTAAACGGTTTGTAGACCAAATGAGTATTAGACCAAATGGCTATTAGACCTATTGATTATAGACCAAATGGGTATTAGACTAAATGAATGTTAGACTAAATGGTTTTAGACTTATTGGTTATTAGACTAAATGGTTATCGGACCAAATGCTTATCGGACCAAATGCTTAAAGGACCAAATGATTATTGGACGTAGTGGATATAGACTTAATAGGTTTAGATGAAATGGATTTCATTTATATTTTCTAAAAATGTTTGTTAACGAAAAATCAATTACATTTTGAGGTCGAATATCTGCTGGAAATATCATATCCATTTGTAAGCGCTCTTTAAGCAAAGTCATTGTTCAATGAATTTACAACCGTATGACAAAACAGGCAAAACCAGTAACTTTTTGCACAAGATTTGCAATTTAAAGAGAATTGGTCATTGCTCATTGAAATGAAGCTAGTATGGACAATAAAAGTGTGCTCATTCATGCATTTAATGACATAAAATCGGGAAAATATTATAAGGATCACTTATGTACAATTGTGCTTGAATAGGTCGTTTTAACAGATTTACCACATTCGCCTTGCTATAAACATTGAATTGCGTTATCTGTTGACGTAATGAAAAAAGTGTTTTTAGGGGGAAGTGTTAGCTTTCGATCAATATAAAAAATATTCTGATTGGATGAAGAGAACATTCGGGGTTTTGACAAGAACCAATGCCGTATTTTCCATGGTCTATTGCCATGTGGTCTAATACCATTTGGTCTAATTCCCGTTTAGTCTATATTCAATTGGTCTAATACCAGACAGGCTAATTGCCACTTAGTCTAATAATCATATAGTCTAATGTCCATTTAGTCTAATATTGTTTGGTCTAATAACCGGTATGTCTACTAACCATATAGTCTAATAACCATTTGGTCTAATATTTCTTTAATAACCATTTGGTCTAATACCCATTTGGTCTAATAACCGTTAGGTATAATACTCATATGGTCTAATAAGCAGTTAGTCTAATACCATTTTGTCTATTTATTAATAAACTAAATGCTTGTAAGACTAAACGGTTTGTAGACCAAATGAGTATTAGACCAAATGGCTATTAGACCTATTGATTATAGACCAAATGGGTATTAGACTAAATGAATGTTAGACTAAATGGTTTTAGACTTATTGGTTATTAGACTAAATGGTTATCGGACCAAATGCTTATCGGACCAAATGCTTAAAGGACCAAATGATTATTGGACGTAGTGGATATAGACTTAATAGGTTTAGATGAAATGAATATAGACGAAATGTATATTAGACCAAATGGTATTAGACCAAAGGGCAAATCCCTTTTCCATTAGCCACCAGCTAGAAGCTAACACAGCTCTTATGATGCTATGCACTCAACCGTGTATTGTAAACAAAGATTGTGTAGAGACAATTCACTGCTTGCTTGGAAGCTCTTGGACGATATTGTGTGCTCAGGTGTATCGAGGTGGAAATTGTGCAGGGGTGCGTTTATAAGGGAATCGTTTTGTAGCCAAACCTTTCCATATGTTACTCAGTTCAAGAAGGTGGTATAGTACATAATAATAAGAAATGATCTTCTTGCACCCAGCTGACAAAAATATTACTGATTTTACATGACTAGAAATATAATTGAAGTGGATTTAACATCGAATACCTGTTGCATCGAATATTTGTCGTCTAATACAAATTATAAACCGGGCCTAATGCAGGGCAAGGTCGCGTTCCACTTCAAAAGTTGTGATCTAATGAATGATTTAACAATTAAAATAAATGGGAAATTTTTGAGTGTGCGTTACAATACTGTTGCTGGCAGTTTAAATCAGTAGCTATAAATCCCATGAGCTACCTCTTCTTCTTGATCAAAATTTCGAAAGTATCTTCAATTTGCTTCACCTGTTTGGGATATTAAGGTCATACATTTTTCCATAAGGGGTGTATGGATTTCAACTGGAATAGCACATTGTTCTGTCATCAGGTAGATATTAAGGTTGATGAAACTACTTTTGCCCAGTTAAAGCCATATTATAACATTTCTGTAAAAATAGATTAGTATTTATTTTCCTAAAATGTTAGCTTTTACTGTCAGATATGTCCCCTTTTAATTTTGAGCCGAACAAGTGAGGTAAAGCATAGAAAATTGGAATTTACTACTAGCGCCCATGCATGTCACTCTCGCGGTTGTAATACGGTACGATCCTCGGGGTGTGTGTGTATGTGTATCCCGCACGCCGTTTACGTACTGTGCATACGTGTTCGACTAATATTTCCATCGTAATAATAAAACGCCGGTTCCATCGTTTTATTCAAAGTCTCAGATTTTGACAAAACTACAGCACCTAAAGTCTTGATTTTTGCAGAGTATCTTTATTGACTAAAGTACATTACAATCGTGTAAAACCAGAATTTATAAAAAAAAAAATGAGGGCGTTCTCCTCAGCAAATGTTATAATATGGCTCTAAATAAAAACTGGTCCTCAGGTTTACAATTTACCGCTATTTATTTATACAAATATACATAAATGAACATCGCCTTTTCTTGTGATATAAAAGTACTGTCTACGATAACTACACCGAAGTTTCTACTTTATTGTTACAAAATTATCCAATGAAAAATGTTAATGAAAAAAGTAGATATATAGAAGTACAAAATATAAATTAGAATATTATATACATTTTAAAAATATATTGGAATTATGTTTAAATGATTGTAATGGCATGAGGTAGTATTTGTAAAGGTGCAGCTCGATACGTATCTAACAGAATAAGGGTTCGTCAAATTAAATTGCAAGCAAGTGATACAACTGTGTACCCAACAAACCCAAAAATGTTCTTAAAACGTTAATACGAAAACATTTTTATAACATTTACATACATACATACATATTGAGCATTTATAAAGCGCTGCTACATTAATATTGAAGGTGGCAAAAGGCCAAAATATATACACAAGCAAAATTATACAGAGCAACAGAACAATTAGAATGAATTATACAAATGTGTCTTAAGAGCCTTCTTAAAAACAGCAAGTGATGTAGATGCAGGGATGTTGATCGATTCCATATGCTGGGAGCATTATAGAAGAAGGCCCTGCGCTCAGCAGACTTCAGCAGTTTAGATGTATTATGCTCTTCAGTCGTGTGGTGTCAGATGCTGAGCGCAGTCCAGCTCTACCAGGTTGACTGAGAATGATACAAGAGGCCTGGGAGAGGTAATTAGGAGCCACATGATTCAGACATTTGTAAACAAATAAAAGTACTTTAAACAAAATTCTTTTTTCCATAGACAACCAATGCAATTCTTCCAAACATGGAGTGGCATGATCTTGTTTACGGACATCTTCGCAGCCCAATTCTGGAAGCGTTGAATACGCTGAATGTCAGTTTTGTTTAACGTCATATAAAGATTATAAATACGTTTTTAAAACGTTATTGTAAAATATTTTAAGAAAATGTTTGCAAAATATTTTGTCAACAGTTTAATACCATTTTGTTAGAATGTTTAACATCACGTTTTTACTCTTCGAAGTAAACATTACAGATTTAATAATATGTACTTATGGTACAAAAGGGTGATCTGAGATTAAAGGGCGTCATAACATTCCATATTCGCATCCTTTTTAACTTTTGCACGGTTCACTCTTCGTCACTAACTTACACACCTGAACAGTGGTAAAAGAGTCACCCAACCTCATATGAGGGCCGAGTTGACTCCAAATTGGATGCATTTATTACAATGTGCCGTGGGCCTTGTTTATTAATGTCAATAATGGAAGCCTCCAGCAAGACAAAGCGATCGGCTTGTAACACTATATACCCAAGAATGTAATGACTTGTCAATGACTTGTCAATGTTTGTAATGTCTGTAATGTTTGTTGCTGAAAATATTAAGCTAAACACGTATACAAACTGCATTTGAAAACTTGAAGCAGAAAGATACGCATGGATCTTCTTGGAGAAGATAGATAATATGTATTGACCGGCCGAATGATGTATGCAAATACAGCAAACTCGTATCAAGTATATATGTACATGGATGTTCGGCACTGTATATTTATATGTGTTGGGAAAAGACAATAAATGTTCCAACGCTTCGCATGTTTGTTTTTTTAACTGGGAGTAGATTGTATTTTAAGTTAATACGTATTACTTTACCATGTGCAATGGTATGTACTCCAATCAAAACATTATTAACATCAAAACATTAATTGTGAGAAACTAAAATTTGAAATCCTGTGTCCGTGATTGAAAAATCACTTGTAAAAGTCATCCATGCCTGAATTGAATTAATTGTGTAGGTAACAGGAGTTGTTAAGGTACCGTGTAATTCATACTGTTGACCAGATGTGGGAGCTGTACCACTACCTATTCGGACAAAGTCATAGTTAGCTTCAGTATCGAAGTCCATAATTGTAAATAAAATGCTGGAACCTGATGGGGCAGTGAAAATCCAGAAACAGTCGATGTCAGTATTGTAATTACTAGGGTAATTCGCTGAAGAAATGGTAATGGAATCGCCTGCTTGAGTCGTTAGGTCTATGTTTTGATCAAATGAGTTCCCCACTACTTGGCAGCTGGCATCTAACAATCACAAAAATAAAGACAGAACGGAGAAAGAAAAAATGAAATAAAGAAACAGAAAGACAAAGAAAGAAAGCAACAAAGAAAAAGAAAAACAGGGAAATATAATGAAAATAAAAAGAATATAAACAAAACGTAACAAATCATATTTTGTCGTGTAAACACACACACACTTATTTAATATTTAGATCGACCGGCCAACCGCCACGTAGAATGTGCAATATTCTGCTAGTATCTGTGTGTATGGCAGTAGGGGGAGGGGCTATGTCTGTGTATCTTTTTAGGTAGGGGTGGGTGAGATGTGTTAGTACTGGTGGTTGAGATGTGGGGGCTGGGGTGGATGGAAGTAGTTGTATTTGTATATAAAGAGCCAGCGCTTCACGAGTTTCATATGACATACGTGTTAAGTCTTTAGGGCTATTTGTTACTTTGTTTGTTACTTTTTATTTCTTTATTGGAATTTTCATGTTGTTATTCTTCATATTATTCTATATTAATGATCATTGTAACTTACCACAGTTGTATTCGTCTTCGTGACCAGTACATTCATAATAAGAATTGCATCTTCCAGTTGTTAAATAACATCGACCATCAGAGCATTGCCGCCCCATGTTTGCACAATCTGCAAAGAAACAATATAACTTTAATAATCCAGGCAACTGTTTTATGTGCCCTACTGTTATATGTAGTCCTCTTCCTAGTAAGGGAAATATGTAGTATTACTCTGTCTACTCCCCATTCAAGAAAAATACAGCACAATTTTTTGGTGATTAATAAAATATAATCAAGTTCTGCCAAATGAAACATAGGCTAATAAATGGGATGGAAGGCGTCACTTGTGGTCACATCATGCGCCTATTCCAGTGCTTACAATGGTGGAAAGACGAGAATCCGTTTGAATACGGAGACAAAGAAACGTAAGTAAACAAAATGTCCAGATACCTTTAGAATGGTCGTCAAATGGCATGATAGCTTTCTGTAAGGTATCAACATAGTGGTTACGGAAGAAGGTTGCACGGAAGTGGTGATTGGACGAAAATAACAGTCAAAGATGGAAGAGGATTAGAAAGGGTTGAGGGACTCGGGAAATCTGATTGCAAAGATAAGATCACGTGGTTACTCCATAAAGAACATAATGACATCAAAAATTAGCGATTCAAGGTCATCCGATGCCTTATGGGCTAGCCACTTGACTTTTCTTTCTTCTGAGTCCTCCACACCTTGAAGGAATGTCTTCTAAGGCTGGTACTTTCTTCCACCAGACACATTCATGAATCCCGCATGAATCATTCTCCCACCACCGTTTTCCCGATACCTTGCAAAAGCCAATTAAACCATTTAGAGACCTTTGTAAAGACATCGCGTAAATCTATTGACATGTCTCCAACATATTTCCAGATTTAGTCAAAGGTATCAATTGGGCAATCAATAGTTGACATTACTGAAACGTTCATGACCTTGTTACGCATGAGATGTCGGTGTATCCTGTTCTAGTGAAGTCGGTCGATGGTTTCCGTACTTGTCGCACACAAAGATGAGTATAATACAAGCAAGCCCTCATTTTCTGGTGCTGTCCTTTATGGGACACATGTGACCCTTATGATATTTCTTGCAATTGGCAATTTTAATGTCTAGGAAGATCATACTCAAAATCAAGTCTGGAAATGTGTTGAAGACCTACGGTATACCAATATGTGCAATAGAGGGTATGGCGATTATTGTAGGGCAAAACATGAATTGATTTCCAAATTGTTGCATGTCGGTAAAACCAGGCAAAGACTGTTTGGGATGGAAACGCAACCTTCTGCAATCTGAAATAGACTCGCCCAAACCGTAACAACGTTAAAAATAACCTTCGTTTTGACGGGCTGGGATGTAACCATTACAACATGTTATAGATAATGTTCTTATTTCTTACCAGAATCGACAGCCTGACTATCAGTAATAAACGTTTGATGTTGTGATGCACGTACGAATGGATGCTCTGCGTCTGCTGTATCACAGTAACTATTGATCGATACTCCCACTAAACGCCAATTATTATCGTCTCCGATACACGTGATGGGACCTCCGAGATCTCCCTGTAAAAAGAGCAACAACCAATGAAATATTATATTGAAATTGAGTGGGAGGACTGTGTATCACTAACAAAGTGAGACTCCTTGAAAGAAATAGTACAAGCGGAAGGTGTAAAGTAAGTGAGAATATGTGTGGGGTGTCGTCGTCGTGGGGGTTCGGGTGTTGGGTGCAAGTGGGTTCGCGTTGATATTCACCTGCAACCGTAGACATTGGCCATGATCAGGCCCGTAGCCGGGGGGGGGGGGTGCGACGCCCCCTGCCAAAGCCCATGCCAAAGGCCCAAAAAGTCCCATTTGCGAGCATAACGAGCGAAAAAAATAGAGGTTTTTTATGCCTTTTCACCCAAAAAGTCCCATTTGCAAGCGTAGCGATCGACAAAATAGAGGTTTCTTATGCCTTTTTGGTCCAAAAATGTCCAAATCCGCCCCAGTCAAAAAAGGTCCAAATTTTGAGAAAAAAAGTCCACTTTTTAACCCCCCCCAAAGTAATCATGGCTACGGGCCTGTCCATGATACACTTCGTATGCATGCGGACACATTCCAATCGAGGGCGTTTCCATCCGAGGACTTCCTCGGTTGCCGGAAACCAAGGAGGAAAATTTCACTAGTACATGGCGGTCCTCGATGCGTGTATCACATAAGTCTTCGTTTGCCGTTTAATACGAGCAGGTGGATATGTGGGTAATGGTATGTATGTCTGATGCGTATTATTTTATTTCGTCAATTTTATCGTGTATTAAATGTCTGAGTTTCTTTCATCACGTCATATTTCCTGGTTTGATGGATAATGCTATAATTTAACCAAGATGCATAACCTTTTAGCTTCATACAACAGACCGGACAGAACTTACAAACTTACCGAGCATGGGCCAGCAACGGAGCCTTGAGTATTTCTGACGCACAAATATGAATCTGCATAACCACAATTATCAGTGGCAAGATTGACTTCAGCTTCCCTTAGAGTATCAACATCTGAACCTGTAATAGTATTAAAAAAAGATTATTATAACTGACATGTTGTCAACTCTCCTTCCACTAATCCGCAAATTGATTACATTCAATTTGCGTGGCCGAAAGTATATCATCTAATCGAAAAATGTAATGTCTACATTTATGTGTACTTCTGTGTGAATATTATATCGGGTGTATGTTTGCGATTTGATGCTGTGACTACTGAAAGGCGAGATTGCGTTACTTCTCAATAGAGACGAAAACAATAACCCTCCCCCCCAAAAAAAAAAAGCAAAACAAAAAAAAAGCAAAACAAAAACAAAACAAAGACAAAACAAAACAAACAAGACTGAGCTAAAAGTTTTAATAGTTTCAGTCCAATAAAACTTTAGATGATTAGACCTTATTGTAAGTATATAATATTCTCGATAAGAATAAAGAACAACATAATTATTATCACAACTTTTCGTATTTTGACAGCGCATAATTAACATATAATAAGAAATAATAATGCGTTATAGCCCACAGGTCCCTTAAACTTTAACATATTCTTCTTGTCAGCCTTAATTCTCAAAGAAATTTCTTCCCTGTTCTTAATATGACCTGTTTACCTGACTGCCTTACGGCAAGGAATACATAAGTGACATGATCAGTCCAGCTTTCCAGAAAGTGACTATTGCCTGAATCAATTAGCTGTCAAATGTTGACAGTTGGTAACAGGCGTCAAGCATCTGTGACCAGTTTATGGGTAAAGGTGTTGTTACCTCATTTTCAGCTAAAACGGTGGTATAGTATAACACAGTATTCTAGTGATTCAGTTAGTAAAACGAAGGTATAATATGACACAGTTTTCAAGAGTTTCAGCTAAAACGACGGTATAATATGACACGATATTTAAGGGATTTGTAGTGTAAGGGGTGGCTTCAAAACTCTACCGCCGGTTAACCGGGGGTTGAACCGTGGTCCATAATTTTAAACCAGCTCCAACCGGACGGAACCGGCGGGCAACCGGCGGTCGAGTTTTGAAGCCGTCCCTAAGGTGTTTTTAACAACATTAGATTATACCTGACGATGTTGTTTCTCCCCATCCCAAAACTCTGCATCTTGCTGAAGAATCCCCTGCCATCATCGCATAATCGCTTATCTCTGTGCCACTGTTAGTGTGTAAACACGCCGGCGCTACTTGGGTATTAAACACCACTGGAATACATAACTTGACAAGAGTTATGAATAGAGTTGGGTGAATGAAAATCCCGCAGAAACTTCTCTCTACGTGAGTACTTGGGGTTGATGAGGTGGCTGTTGTATGATCACCAAACACTGCGTAAGATGCCTGATTTCTACAGTCAGAATGTAAATACACCGTACATGTAGTATTAAGCATCCACATTATTCGTTTATGTTACAAAACACAACAATGCGCTGCAGCAACATTGCGTTTGCAAGAAATCTGAAGAGCTTACAATAAGAGTGTTTTCGAAATCATCCTCATCTTCTTCCTCTTCATCAGTATCACTATTATTATTATTACTATCGTCGTTTTCCATATTCATCATCATTATAATTTCCTTCTCATCACCATCAATCATCCCCTCCTCCTCGTTTTGACTGGTTCTATTTTGGAAATATGTGCGTCATTCGGCAAGTTTGCGTAAAAGTTGGCAATCAACTATTTTTTGTTAAATTGGGTATCCTGAAATAATAGAATAGTTTGTCTGCAAAGCTGTTGAACTCACCACCATAAAAAGGACCCAAAAAGCCCCTATATGACCATACGGGCCAAGCACTAATTATTCGTCTGATCCTAAGGATCACAAGAACTCACACCACCAATAAGCAAATATGGTCAAACCATCTTCTGACAAAACTCGACATTAAAAAAATTGGCATAAATAAACCTGAATGTTGATTAATAATAATTATGTGTGATGCTTCAATTTTAAGAATATGAAAGTAGTATCATGCTTTTGTTTCTGTATTGTATCATGTATATAACTATTGTGTCAGGTAACTCTAGGAATCTACAAACCGGTATCGATATCAGATATATAAATATATATATATATCGATTTGCACACAACCCAATGGGTCTGTTTATGGTGGAGTGTAACCACAAGATCACAAAAATGTAACATTTTAGTGCGTATGTCCTGTAATTACCAAATTAGGAGACCAATGAAACTTGCCCTGATTTTTGTAAAAATTGAAGCAAATTGTTCCTCAAATTCAATGGGTTTCAGAAAAAGAATAGTTTGCACTACATGTAGCTGCGATGTAAATTTCAGAAGGTATGATAAATAAAAACAAAGGTTATTGAATCCCCATGACCTTTAACTCTTTGTTGTGTAACATATCGCAGAAAGTGCAAACCGTTCCTTTTCTGAAACATCTAGGCTAGAAGAACAATTTGTCACAATGTTACGAAAATTTGTGGAACTTTGATTTTCGACCCCTGGACAACAAGCAAATCCACCTAGGACGAATATTTTGACATGCTTGAAAGTGTTTTTGGAATTAATTAATTTTCTCCCCCACCCCCTATCATGTGGGCCATTTAGGGGGAGTCCTTTTGAGGATCACGGTCTCAAAATACAGCTTGGCAGATAACAAAAATAACAAAGCTGGTTGCCATCTTTTTAGTTCATCTTCAATCTTCATTTTCATCTTGTTCATCTTGCTCTTCTTCATCTTGTCTCGTTTTTCACCTTTACTTACATGCAACCGCTTGTTGTTATTGCCCATTGTTTGTCAATCAGTGTTATTCCACAAATATGAACACCCCACGATACACGTATTGAACCCATCCATGGCCATCCTGCTGTTACCTGTGTGCTACCAGCTACCATTGGTAAAACAGAAGGTCGCGAGCCGCAAACGTTAGTATCCAAATATGCTGCAGAAGTGAAAGTTATATTTGTTATCCACCGATAAAATGAACATTTTTTTATGTTAAGAGACAAGTTACAAGAACGCTGAATATAATAGTGTAAACTTAACCCTCCCTCAGTTCCGTGAATACCGATAGCTGTAATGGTGACTGTATCATCATTAAAGCCATATTATAACATTTGCCGAGGAGAACGCCCTCAAAAATATTTTAAATTCGGGTTTTTACATGATTGTAATGTACTTTAGTCAATAAAGATCCTCTGCAAAAATCAAGACTTTAGGTGCTTTAGTTTTGTCAAAATCCGAGATTTTGAATAAAACGATGGAACCGGCATTTTATTATTACGATGAAAATATTAGTCGAACACGTATGCACAGTACGTACACGGCGTTCGGGATACACATACACACACCCCGAGGATCGTACCGTATTACAACCGCGGGAGTAACATGCATGGGCGCTAGTAGTAAATTCCAATTTTCTATGCTTTACCTCACTTGTTCGGCTCAAAATTAAAAGGGGGCATATCTGACAGTAAAAGCTAACATTTTATGGAAAATAAATACTAATCTATTTTTACAGAAATGTTATAATATGGCTTTAATCAACCTAAAACACGGAACATCCGACTCTGTTAACATTATACCGTCCACTTCCCATAAATTTACGGGAAGTTCTCTTTTACTGATCCTGCGTCAGGCAAGTTTTCTATAAATATATATCACGTCCGTGCTATCACTTCATCGCCGCTTGCGTAAGCGGCTACTTTAGCCTGACCAATCAATGTAGCTCTCAGCAAGCGAGGCGATATCTGAAGAGATAGTCTATTGATGACAACTAACCGCGCGAACAAAATGACAATAGAACAAGGTTGTGCATGTATTGTGCTTATCCTATTTGAATTCTCGCGTTTCACAATACGATGCGCCGCCAGCGGTTGCCTTTGGCAGTCAAATTTTCGACTCCAGAGTCGACATCGCCGTTCTAGCTGCTCTTGTTCTTTCACGAGAGTGTGATAATAACTTTGTTGAAAACAGCTCCACTAAGGATTCCCTGTGATCAATAGATAGAAAATGGATCTACTATAGTTGTAAATTGTTGTTTTAGTGTGAATTCGCATGTAACATCATTATAATGACATTTAAACCCACAATGATGCATGTTCCTGTATTGTATTCGTATTACGCGGGCTTTGGATGTCGACTCATTTTCCCATGATGCACTGCGTATTTTGGCCTCGACCCAGCGACCGCTGGAGGCGCATCGTATTGTGAAACGCGAGAATTGACAATTGGGCGGGGCTATATCATATTTGACACAAAAGTCACCGTATATGGTTTAAAAATTATTTGGAGGATACTTTTTTAACAAGATCAAACAAGCTCGGTGTAGTAGTAAATGTTCGCGGTCAATAAAACGAGAAGGTCTGTTAATAAATTGAGTTGGGCAGACTAGTTTATGAAATTACGCCCACCTTTCTATTGCCAATTATTTTAAAAGAAATGACAAAATTAGTATCATTTTATGACTTTCTCATCTATTATAAGAAATTGGCATAGTAATCATAACTATATAATTTCCACTTACCTGGGTTTGTAACCTCTGCAATGAAAGAAAATTAGAATATTGAAATTGGATTAATTACAAACATCTCAGACTATAATAAAAAAATGCGACTGCAATATTTCCTTTGATTAGCACATCAGGATTATATGGTTATTAAGGTTATTAATTATTTTAAACTGTTGTGATTTGGTAGTTCACAGCATCTTACGAATGGTAGTGAGCTTTAGCAAAAACTGCATTGCTCAATTCATAGCGAGTGTGTAGAATTAAAACATCACATATATACTTTTTTAGGTGCTGCGGTTCTTGAGTTACGTTGTAAAGAGGGCTGAAACAACAACACTTTTGTAAAACGTACATAACTCATTAACAACAATAAATCAAGCAAGTTTGCAAAGTATACGATTTGTAGAATGAACTTTTGCTAAACATCAAGGTGTTAGTTTTCAATAATATATTGATCTAGATAATGAAAATCGATTTTTAGGTTGCTTCGACCAACAATACCTCGTCTACCCTTAAAATAAACTGGATGCTTTTATATTCTTATTTTTATTTTGATCAAAACAACTTGTTATGAATGTCAACTCACGTGGTTCACCAGTTGCTGTAAGTGTCACTTGAAAACCTCTGTAACTAGATGGATTTCCTTCATCAGTGCTCATAGAGATAGTAACGGTGTTGCCACTAGATTGCCAGACTCCTGGAATTGTTGATCCAGTGTAAGAAAATATCCTACTTTGTGGTCCAACACCTGTTTCCGTTCCGACATAAACATAGTCGTAGAAATTTTCTAGATCAAACGTGTTGAATTCAACCAGTATAACCGTATCTGCTGGTGAGGTAAATGTCCATTGGCAGAACATATCATCAGGATAGTTGGGATTTGTGTCGTCATAATTAGGAGACTTGAATACTGCTGCACCGCCAGAAGCTATCGAGAAGGTCAACGTTCCACAAGATTGATCTAAAGAGAAACAAATTCTATTTATCGTGAACCCTGGAAAGAATGTGTCTCATAACTTTGAGTCACCTGTTGTTGTTCAGTTGATCGAGACTATTGGGTTGGGCATCCGCCCATACAGGGGCGGCGCCAGCATGACGCAACATATGGAGTCGAAAATCACATTTTTGTTTGATAATTTGTTAATATTATAGAAGCTCAGATGCGTTGCTTTATAGGGCTAAGCATTTGAGGTGTGTGTTGCCTAATATTATGTTTTGCTTTTGATGGTCATCGATATTATATCTAAAAAGTTTTTTTTAACTTTTAAGGACAGCTTTGCTGGAGATCTTTCCCCCGGGAGCAGGCGCGTAGCAAGCGGGGGGACAGGGTGGACGAAGTCCATGGGCCCCGAGGGTTTAGGGGCCCCGAGCACAAAAGCGGAAATTAAATAAGGGCTGGTAATGGAGAGCAGGGCCGTATTTTTATACCGTAGCATTGGGCCAGATGTGCCCGGGTCCAGGGCAATTTTGGGCCCCCAGATTTTGGGGCCCCCAAATTGCCATATGCATCTTTCTTTTCACTCCAATAACAGCATGTTTTTGGTCAAAATATGGCAAAATTGTAAAATTTTCCGCGCTTCGCGCGCATTCAAATGGCAAAATTTCTGTTGATCTGGGCCAAAATAGTCTGAAATTGAATTGAACAAAATATGTTAGTACCCCTATAGTTAAACCAAAACTTGGCCACTGACTTGAGTGCACATGCCTTCCTCGGCACGTGAGTTTGGGGCCTCCAAATTTTGGCATGGCCCAGGGCCCTATAAGGTAGGCTAAATCCCGCACTGGTTAAAAGGGCCCGTACTGCTCCTTGTCCATGGGCCCCTGGTGCTCTTGCTACGCCCCTGCCCGGGAGATCTTTTCATCTTGAAATTTTACTAAAACGTTACCCCAAAATATATATTGCATCTAATCCAATCTTAATACAGAGATGGGGTCAATTTTTTTAAATAAAAATCTAAAATCATATAAAATAACATAAATACTAAATGATAATTGTGCAAACTAATTTCATCAAACAAAACACATCAATAGTCATAAAACAAAAACATTGGTGATGTTGGTGACTCGTGATGATAATGGTACTCACGGCAATTCAATTCATCGTCATGTCTTGGACATTCATACACATTTCCATCACACATACTAGATGCGAGGATGCAAAGGCCACCATAACATTCGAAGCTGTTACTGTCGCATTGAACAGCTGCAATCAATATACATAAACTGAACGATGTAAAATTTACTATCTTGTGTTAAATAGGCGCATTTAAGGTTAGCAAATATTTTAAACTGTTGTAGCTTGTTGTGATGTGGTAGTTCACAACATCTTGCGAATGGTAGTAAGCTTTGGCAAAAAGTGCATTGATCATTTCATAGCGAGTGTGTAGAAGAATTCAAATATCACAGATATAGTTTTGTAGGTCCTGTGGTTCTGGATTTATGTTGTAAAGAGGGTTGAAACAACAACACTTAAATTGTAAAACGTACATAACTCATTAACAACAATAAATCAAGGAAGTTTTCAAAGTATATGATTTGTAGAATAAACTATTGCAAAACGTCAAAGTGTTATTTTTCAATAATATATTCATTAAGATAATGAAAATCCATTTTTGACTGCTTCGACCAACAATACATCGTCTACCCTTAAGGTATTATGTGTATTTTGACTGGAGTATGCCTTTTCCTTTCTCTTGTCCGAAGTCCAGTTGGATTTAGTTGGATCAAGGTTTAATGAACTGTCCATTGTTGGTAATGTGGAGAGTGGCACATTATTTAGATAATTGGGCCAGTGCAGCAAACTTTATCTAACGCATAAACACAAAATGTCCCCAGTCGCTACTCGTAAACGTGTATGGAAGAATAAGTGTATAATTTTGAGCAAAACCCAAGAATCGGTCGCTATACCCGGGTTTCGCCAGCCCATTCTTGGGTTTTGCTCCCCAAACTTAGGAATAGCTCAGCAAAACTCAAATCAGGTAACGATTCTAGCGTTTTGCAGATCATTCCTAAGAATGGGCAGCAATACTATTATAGTATAGCCTCCGAATCTTGGGTTTAGCCAGCCAAAACTTAAATCCGGGTAGCTATTCTAAGGTTTTGAGCAACTGGCGAACTGGAAGCCAGTGCAAGGTGTTCAGGAGATTGGAAGCGTCAAATCTACGACCAACTGCAAAAACCAGTCTCGCAACATTTTCTGTAGGCGTTGCAGTCTTGTAAGATCTTTGCCGAATAAGTGAAGAGTCCGTTCCAATAGTCTAGACGAGATGAAATGAGCGCAAGAACTGCAAGGTGGCAAGTGTCCAGGTCAATGAATTGACTACAACACCCTAGAATCGCTACCCAATTTGCGTTTTACTGAGGTATTCCGTAGTTTGGGGGAGCAAAACCCAAGAATGGGCTGACGAAACTAGGGTATAGCGACCGATTCTTAGGTTTTGCTCATATGACAAAAAGTAGCGTTTATGTATGAAACGACTGGGTATATTAACGGTGATTAGAGACAATGTAACAACTTAATTATTTATTGCAAGTTATCTTCAGCAAGCAAATCTGACTTACGATCTATAGCGTTAGGTCCATTAATCTGCCCATTAATCCAGTCAAAAAATGATGTCACTCTAGCAAAGACACTGACCCTTACTTGAGAACAATATCCAGCAGGGCCGAAGCTTGTCACTCCAAGCAAATGCCATCGGTTGTCGTCCTCACCTTGGCATATCATAGGACCTCCACTGTCTCCCTACGATCAAAAGTTAGATCAAATACATTAAGTATTTGAATATTCATATGAATATCTTATTACTTTATCCAAGATCATATTGCCACCCTGCTACGATGTTTTTAAAAATTATTTTGAGAACAAGTACAAAAGATGGTTAAAGCATGCATTTAAACATTTATTCACCAATCTTTTCACAAGATTAAAATGATAATGAGAGATATTAAAATCTTTAGGATATCTATGGATATAAAGAATTATCATCACAACAAAAGTATCCTGTTATCAATCCGTAGTGTAATGGGGTCCGCCTGTTTGCTTCTGAGCCGGAGCTGAGCAAACCCTGTCGTTCTCAGTCTGGTCCCGAGACTTCTACCAAGTTTAGCCTTGCTGAAGAATTTCACCATCCGTAAATCTGAATTCACATTCAATCACTGTAGGTCTAAGCGACCAGCGAATTATGTTTGACAAACCTGTCAGCATACAGCTGACACAGCTCGATAATTCATTGGTCAAAAAATCAATCGCTGGTCACTCAGCCACACTGAGTGTAAATCGAGTAAAGCCTGCATTAATCTTCTTTTTTAAAAATTATTTCTTGCTCTTGCAAGCTTTTATTCACTTGCAAATAAAACAACACATTACACACAAGAAAACAAAAATAACAAAATAGCGTACAACTTCACACCGGTACTAGAGGATATACAAAAATAGTGAGTCATCAACTAATCAAGGGCCAAATATACATGAAGACATACATTTGTATACCTCATCCCACAAACATACTAGGAGTTAATCAAGTTGAGAAACGGATACCGTTTTGGAAATGAACATGGAAGTTAGACTTTCTCTGTGCACAAAAGTGTTCAAGTTTGATAGTATCCACCAAAATATTTTTAAAACCATTAAAAGAGAGTCTAGCCTGATCACATCTGCATTTATATATATAACGCTTCGCAATAAGCATAATTTGGTTAATACTAGTGACAAAATCGATACTTGTGTCTAAAAAACCAAAAACCTTATTAAAAACGTTAAGATCTGGAATTATATCAAAATTCAATCGAATACTTTGCCAGAAAGAATTCACTACATTACAGTCCAGGGGCGGATTAACAAATTCGGCCATGAATTAACAAATTCGGCCATGAACAGCAAACAATTAACAAATTAACAAATTCGGCCATGAACAGCAAACAATTGGCCAAAACCGTTGAGTTTTCGAGGGGGTAACCCCCCTTAACACCATTTTTTCGTCGTCGACCAAAAGGCGCCCCCTCTATCAAAAATTCCTGGATCCGACCCTGCAGTCTGCAAATAAATGACGGATGGTTTCCTTCATTAATCTTGGTGCATTCATCATTTCCCTATCCAGAGTATGACCATCCACCAACATACCTGACAAGTGCCAACACCTGTTACAGATTGTGGCGCTGTCCCTGCACATATATTGTTGTCTGACAAAAATGTCCACCACATATTTCTACACTGCGTATTTGTCCAAAGTGGCACGCTAACTTCTTGCAGATGTTGAGGTGATGCTGAAAACAAAATCAAAATGGACCATTTCTAAATAGAACGCATATCAAGTTTCCGGGTGACAGCATCGCCATCCGGTGATCATCAGGGGCCTTTTGAGGATACCTAGATTCCAGTATGAGTAAGTTACCCAAATGTGTCCGGGCACACTTTAAGATTTCAAGTTAATTACCTAGAAGGTCTCCAGATAATTAGATTCATTGTAAGAGTTACTCGCTGTTTATCCGCTTTTAATTTGATCCATAAAATAGCCCAATGCATCATAAAAACTGTATTGTGAGCAGTGGCGGCACCAGAAATTTGTTTCGGGGGGCATGGGGGAAAACTGAATTTCAGGGGGGCAAAATCTACTAATTTCCCTAAAATCCCTTTCAACAACGAAACAAGCTAAAGATGTTGCGGTGTTTCTTTTTTGATATCAGCAATAAAACTAAAGAATAAAGCGGTAATATTTCTAACTCTCTTATGTTAGTGGTAGCAGCTAAAGCTGCTACCGCCAACATAAGAGAGTTCATGTTTACGCATACGTTCCAGGCATGACAAATTTTATGCGCTCATGCGTAACGCGTACGCGTAGCCTTGCGTTCGCGTTTACGATACTGGACTGTGGATTCATCACCGATTAACAACGCTTGGCTCCTGTACAAAGGTATAGGAAGAGTTGTTGAATAAGCTATCAATTTATCTTTATGTTTAAGTTTAGTCAAATTATTGTAGAGAAACGGGCAACGTCACTTACGTTGGCTCATAAGTTCTAAAGAAGATTTAAACAAAATTAGATATAGGGTGTTATGCATACCTCCCTGGTACACAAGTCGACCCCATCCAACAGCGTAACAGTCCGTATAATGGTCAGTCTCTTCTTGTAGTGTTGCTAAACAAATCGGGCGTACATAGTCATTAAAGCTGATTGGGTTCTCAAACCTTATCAAAGCTACATCGTTTAAGATCTGATCTGGATCGTAATCTGGGTGTGTTATTATGGCTGAGAATCTCACTTCCGTATGATACTGAGTGGGCTGGTTCCTTATTGTATCGCCGAATACAATTTTGGTTAAAGATCCACTATATAATTTGATAATAATATAACAGATCAAACTTACATTTGGAAATAGTTTCGCACTTTGGTAGAAATTATATTAAGTTAAGACAAAACATAATGGAAAATAAAAATTTTTAAGAGAAAGATAATGACTGCTTAGTTTTAGTTAGTTTTAGTTACTTTTAGACACCCACATCAAACTCACATGCAATGGGCTGCAGTAATGGCCCACTGTTCATTTAACAGAGATGCCCCACAACTGTGGGAATTGGAGTCTGTGCGCAACGATCCTGTAAATGACCACTTCCCTTCCGCCGCGTCACTACCCCCGACAATGCGCAGATTTTGAGAGCTTTGCTGCACCTGTGTTCCACATATACCCGTGTTCAAGAAGTCTGAAATCAAAGAAAGTGTTAAATACCTTAACTTGTATACACGTGTATGTTTTATATAAAAATAATCAAATGAGAGATTCTACCGATTTTATTTTGAAACACACAAAAAGCGTTTTTCATTTAGATTCGATATTGTTTTAATTATTTTGCTTTGTTTGACGAGTGATAAATAGTACCAGTAAGTAATAAGTGATCAAAACGTGTTTATTGCATTTTTCAATTTCATTGGCTCTTGCGTGAAACGCTATTATTTTACGCGTTTTATTATATAACTACCTCCTTCTGGATGCAAGCAGAGTTCATTGTTACCACCGGTATCGTGAAATCTGTTGCAATCCCAATCCCAAGTATTGGATGGAAAGGCTGTATTGTATGCTGATTCACAGTCAGTCCTTACAGCTTGGCATAATTGTCGACACGGTTGACGATTCCAGCCCTTGTCTGGACAATCAGGAAAGAATTGAGCGCAAAAGAACAGCTCTGCATTCGCATTGCAGCTGGTAAATGTAAGACTATCGAATCGAGTTACAGCATCTGCTGCATTAGCGTCACCGACTGAATTAGGAAACAACGTCATGTCGTAATCACTGTGGACATCTGTTAGCATTTGAGTACATTTCGTTGCTGTGCTTGGGATTGATCCACATCCACCTGGTAAGCAGAGTAAGGTAAATATTTATTTGAATCATTGGAAAAGAAAACAATAAAATCCCAGGATTTGTAATAAACTTAATCACGGTTTCTTGCCGAATCAGGCAAAATAAATTAAGCTTATATCTCAAAGGGTGTGCTGAACTTTTTAGGTTTAGGCATGCACATACTCCTCCAAACGTAGATACCTATAACGCAAAACACACCCCGCCCACATACACCCACCCCACGTACACCCCTATATACTCACGCCGCTCACACGTACACCCCACCCAATCAATTTACGTACCTCGAGTAACAGTGAAGCTACAAGGATTGGAGTTGCCAGCTTCGTCAGTTGCCGTACATGTAACTGTAGTGACACCAGCTGTAAAAGTAGATCCTGATGCGGGAGTACACGTAACTTGAGGTGACATGTCAAAATTATCCGATTTGGTGACAACCCATGAGGCTGTAGTGGAAGATATGACTAAATCCATTGGACATGTTATCGTGGGTGCCACTTGGTCTGATTGGGAAAAAATAATACGTTATTATGATTATGAAAACAGCACAATAAATAAGTATTTTACAACATAAAAATTACAAAAGAGCGTCTCCGGTACAATTTCAAAACAAAGCATAAACATGAAAAAGTTCATTTGTTTCGTACAAACAAAATTAAAACGGGTTTTGTGATTGCGTGAGAAATAGTATCACACAATTGTATAAAAGACCTTGCTCTACTTACCCACGGTAACTTTAAACATGCATGTTGCCATATTATTAGCATCATCAGTGGCCGTACAGGTTACTGTTGTTTCCCCAGCGTTGAAAGTCGTCCCGGATGATGGTGCGCACGAAAGGGTTACTGATGTATCGATATTATCGGCACCCATGGGATTCGAATAGGTGACTGCAGTTGTACCTACGACTACGTTTGATGGACACGTAATTGTGGGATTGGTTTGATCTGTCAAAGAAATTAGAACAGAATTGTTATATTTAATACGGGAAGGGGCAATGGTTACAGCGTTATGGGCATGACGGTTGATAACTTTATTCTATAAATTCTATTGTAAACATTATATTTATCTCTTGAACAACAAAAATTGTAAATGCTCTGGTACTGGCACTACTTCAAAATGCGAGTTGTAACTTGACCGAACTACAACTCACATTATTTCCATGCTGAATATATTAGCTTATATTAGGCATCTACGTGCTCAAGGCGGTGGAATTCAGTTCGGTTCTCCGCAATTTCACGCGCTGATGTATTATCTTTTAGTACTACAATTAACAGCTGAACCCAATCTCAGCACGTTTTCTTACCAATCGTAACCATAAATGTGCACGATGCCGAATTCCCCGCGTCGTCGGTAGCGGTACAGGTTACAGTATGAACTCCTTCTTGAAAAGCTGAATTTGACTGGGGATTGCAAACAACTGTTGGTGAAGAATCAACAGCGTCTTGAGCAGTTGGATCGGACCAGGTAACTGGGCTACTGGACGATACTATGTTGGACGGGCAACCACTTATTGTTGGAGCTACCAGATCTGAAAAGTAACGTTTAATAGAAAAGGACAGTATTACCAGAATGTTCATTTTTTTTTTCATTATTATATGATAAAGGTTTTTCTTACGCGGCTAAATGAACCATGATTCAAAAAAGTCAAGGCCATGTAATTCGATGAGTGGAAAATTTCAGACATTGTTTTGTATTGTATCTTTTAAAGTAATGCTGATAAGTTCATAAAAGTATACATTTTCAGAAAGAAGATCATGTAAGGAATCCAGCTAGCACAGCAAATTTCTGCAAACATTTTGAGAAAAAGTTTTTGAAAAAAGCGCCAAAATGTGATTTTCCAATAATTTTATTCGGTCCACCTATAACAACTTATCCTAAATATCCACATTGACGAAAATTGCATATTTGTGTTCAGATGACACAAAACTACTAACTAGTAACAGTTTTTGCAAATTTGTTATTCATTTTAAACAATATACATTAAACAATCCAGAATTCTGGTTAAAATTGAAAAAAAAAGGCAAATTTCGATCCACCCATATTTTAAAAAACAAAAATAAACAAAAATCAAAACTTTAGTCTTTCGCTCGACGTGTCTCCTATTAAACGTGGGAAAGGTTTTTGGAAATTCAATAATACGCTATTAAAAGATATTGATTATATAGATAGGATTAAGAAAAAAATTAGTGATGTTAAGAAACAATATGCAGTATCACCATATAACTTAAATAATATAAATCAAATCCCTGCAAGTGAGCTCGAGTTTACGATAAATGAACAACTGTTTCTTGAAGTATTGCTCATGGAGATAAGGGGGGAAACGATCAAATATGCATCAGAAAAAAAAAATAAAAATAAAATAAAGAAAAAATACTTGAAAGAGATATAGAAACTTTAGAAAAAGAGCTAGATGATTCAAACAATACAGAAGTTTTAGAAAATGTTGAAATGAAAAAGTCCGAATTAGAGGAGATGAGGAAGGAAAAATGGAAGGCGTAATGTTACGATCCAAAGCAAGATGGATAGAACACGGAGAAAAACCATCTAAATATTTTGTGAACTTGGAAAAAGAAACTGTGTAAATAAAGCAATCGTTCATTTACAAAATGCAAACGGGGATGATATAAAAGATCAATACCAAATAATGGAAGAAACTTTTAAGTTTTACTCGAAACTGTATGAATGTAAAGACAATTTATATTTGGAGGAATTCGACCAAAATCTTTCAAGATCAGATTTACCTCAATTAACTCAAGATCAATTGGAAAAGCTCGAAGGGCATTTGACTTACAACGAACTTTTAACTGCCTTGAAGAAAATGTCAAACAATAAAAGTCCTGGGTCTGATGGGTTTACCACTGAATTTTGGAAAGTTTTTTTTCAAGACTTGGGAGGTTTTCTCTTACGTTCTCTGAACTACTCATATGAATCAGGGGAATTATCAGTTACGCAGAGATTAGGGATTATTACCCTCCTTCCTAAAGGAAACAAACCAAAACAATTCCTAAAGAATTGGCGTCCTATTACTTTGTTAAATATAACCTATAAACTAGCTTCATCGTGTATTGCTGAAAGAATGAAACAGATTTTACCAAGCCTAATAAATGATGATCATAAAGGTTTTATGAAAGGAAGGTATATTGGAGAAAATATAAGATTACTTTATGATTTAATTTTATACACAAAATTACATGACCAACCAGGTATGCTATTGCTTATAGATTTTGAAAAAGCGTTTGATTCCGTTTCTCATAAATTCATTTTTAAAACATTAGATTTTCTAAATATCGGTCCATCTTTTACAAAATGGATCAAACTTAAATAATAATAATAAAAGTCAATCCTCAGTTTTGGTAAATGGAAATTCCTCAAAACAATTCGATTTAGGTAGAGGTTGCAGACAGGGGGGGACCCTTTGTCCCCTTATATCTTTCTAATTTGTGCTGAAATGTTGGGCTGTCTCATCCGAAAAAATACTGATATATGTGGTATTACAGTTGAAAATATTAATTGTAAAATCACCCAATACGCTGATGACTCGACTGTGATGTTAAATGGAAGTAATGAAAGTTTACTACAAACGTTAAAAACACTGGATTTGTTTGAGCGTTTGTCAGGGTTGAAAATAAACGAGGATAAAACAAATGTTGTGTATATTGGGTCACTTAGAGGTAGAAAACCAAACCCTGGCATTACAAATAAAAATCTAAAGTGGGTTGAAGACGGAAAATTCTCTGCATTGGGAGTACAATTTTCAACCAATTTGGTTGAAATGGTTAATTTGAACTATGATAAGGTTATGGAGTCGGCGACAAAGGTAATGCATCATTGGTCTAAAAGAAACTTGACAGTTTTTGGAAGAATAACTATAGTCAAATCCTTACTGATACCAAAGTTTAACCACCTTGTTCTTTCAATTCCTAACCCGTCAAAAGACTTTATAAAAGATTTACAAAAGAAAATCTATAATTTTATTTGGAAAGGTACAAGAGATAAAATAAGTAGAGATCAATTGTCAAATGATTATTCTGACGGTGGATTAAGATTGGTTAAAGTAGATTTATTCTTTGAAGCACTGAAATGTACATGGATTAGACGAATTGTAAATGGAAATATTGATGCTAAAGGATTGATGTTTTTTCTATTTTAACTGGTATACATATTAATGATCTTGAAAAGGGCGTAAATTATACACTAAAAGTAGCAAAAAATTCCCAAAATGTTTTTTGGAAAGAAATTCTTTTATCTTGGTCTAAGGTAAAGAAAAAACACAATCCTAATACAATTGATGATGTGTTAAGATCATGTTTATGGGAAAACGAATGGTTTAAGATTGGTGGTAAAGAAAAAAATTATAAAAAATGGCGGACAGCAGGTATTGATTTTGTCTCTGACCTTGTCCATGTTAACCACAACCGTTTTCTCTTTCTTCATGAAATTGAAACAAATTATGGATTACGGCTAAATTTTTTGGAATACAACAGTGTAATTTGCGCAATTAAGAGTAATTTCAAGCACCTTTTTCAGGAAAACGCTACATTTATTGCAATTCCTAAGCCGTTTATCCCATTTCATTTCAGTTTTATTTTAAAAGATAAAAAAGGTTGCAGATCAATCTGTAAACAACTTATGTCCTCAAAGATACCAAGAGCAAAACGAAAATGGGAAGTAAAATTAAATAGTAGCTTTTCAGATGATGAATGGAAGATATACTCTTTGTTGCCATTTAAATGTACAATGGATACAAAATTACGGTGGTTTCAGTACAGAATTTTAAATGGAATTCTTACCACAAATACATTTATGTTTAAAATTGGCAAAAGAAATGATAATATATGTACTTTTTGCAACGAGGAACCAGAAACGATAATTCATCTTTTATCAGATTGTAAAAAGGTTAAACCCATTTGGTCTCAGCTCGAAACCTGGTGTTTACAAAAACTCGGTACATTCAACCGAAATCATATTCTTTTCGGGACAGATTTAGGAAAACTAAATAGTGCTATCAATTTAATTCTCATTCTAACTAAGTTTTATATATACAGAAAAAGATGCCAAAATTCAACCCTTTCTTTTATCCCTCTTCAGAAGGAAATAGAATATTATCATAAATTGGAAAGATTCGTTCTTTTAAAAGATTCAAAATACCGAGTTTATCAACATAAATGGCAGGTTTGGAAGGGACTTTTCAACTAAACATTTTGTTCTTATTGTAAAAGCTAGACAATTAAAATGCTATATAAATATGTATGTGGGGGTGTGTGTGTGCTGGTACTGTTTATGTATTGTTTAATATTTAAAAAATACCTGGTGTATAAAAATCAAAATTTCTGTATTTATCTGAGTAAACTATGATTGTAAAATGTACACTGGAAAAAAAGAAAAAAAAAATCAAAACTTTGAGAAAACCGTTGCTAGTTTTGTGTCTTTTAAAACACAAATACTCAATTTTTGTCAATTTGGATACTTTGACGTATCCAATTTTTTCGGTCCACCATTAAAAGGTATGTAGTTATGGTGGACCAAAAAAGGGCATGGAATCACAAAACCTCATTTTTGCAATATAAAACAATGTCTAAATGTCCCACTCTGAGTGATCCTGCCTACCCCCGTGAAACAATATATTATTGTACATTATGATTTATATAATGATCTTAATGTGCAAGAAATGTGCACGTCAGAAAAAAGTACATAGATAATTATGTTGATATGTCGCCTTCCAAGAAAAAACAAAAACACAATGAAAACTGAAGCTTTCCGATGTCACCCTGCATTAATTTGGGCAACTTGTCCAGATTTTGTCGTGGGTTTTTTGTTCCTCCTTGAATTCTTGCATTGCTTGTATTTTGTATTTAACATTTGCTGAATAAAGGTTGATATAAAAACTTAAAAACAAACGTCATCTCAGTAGCAATACAGTGTGCTTTTTGCAGCAATTTTGGGGTATTAGGGTTTCAACCCCCATAAGCCTCCGACTCCTTCAATGGTTTCATTTGTTTTCAAATTGTAACCCATAATTTATAATCCACCCCCGGGAATCCACCCCTGCAAATGAAAACATTGTCACAGTACTTTATAATTTAAGATAATGTAAAATGTCCTATTCATTAGGATAACCATGATAACATCACCAACATGACAAAGTCAACTACCTACCAACAGTGATCGTAAACATGCACATCGCGGTATTGCCCGCATCATCAGTTGCTGTACAAGTGACTTCATTACTTCCCGTTGAAAACTGGCCGACCCAGACGGGGATTGCAAGATACTTGTGGCATCGTATCAATAATATCTGTTGCGGTTGGTGTAGTGTAGGTCGGTGTGGAGGTGGAAACAGTCATATCAGTTGGGCAAGTTATCGATGGATTTTCTTGATCTGTAAAGACGCCAATCGTAATAAATCCAAATTATATTAGGTAAAAATAAAAGCAAATCTGTTCTTGAATAGTGAATGGTGAATGTATAATTAGTTTGACACTAAATGTAAGTGGGTTAGTTTAATGGCATGCGTATTTAATTAAATTCTGGACTTCATAGTTTGTAAACAGAATTGTGTCCGAAGAAAATGACTGCTAAATATGATCACACTCTTCCTATAGCCGCAAAATATAGGAAACTGTTATTAGGATCGAAAACGCCGCTAAAAATAAGAGATATTTTGATAATTACGTACCAACAGTGACGGAGAAGGAACACGATGCTGTGTTGCCTGCTTCGTCGGTTGCTGTACACGTTACCGCCGTATTTTGCCCAACTTGAAAGGTACTCCCTGACGCAGAACTACAGGTTGCTTGGGGTGGCGGATCCTCGTTATCCGTTACAGAATTGCTCCATGATACTTGACTCATTGAAGTCGTTATGTCAGCCGGACAAGATATTGACGGATTTTCTTGATCTATTGCAAAATAAACCAAATATTGTTATTGTAAACGCTTCCCCTGAAATTAAATTGCTACGTTGCTTTTCTCCACAGTGCAAACAACAAACCCCTCGCTAAACTATACATATAAATACATTATTTATTTACTTCATAACAAACAAACGCTATTTGTAGAAAAGTATGCTGTTTTGACTTAGCTTCGATTTCATACATGTATACAGAGTGTTTAAAATGATTGGTACCCATCAGTATTGAAGTTTATTGGAAAGCATGCTTCTTTCGGATGTAACATTGGATAATATTGAATGACCATTAATATGACATTTATTCACAAACTAGCTGGATCATGATATTGCATTTTGATGTAGCGGTCTTATCCAAAATCACTAGAAACTGATGGGTATGAATCAATTTGATATAAACTGTAGCCAAAATTGATAATACAATCTGCATTTATGAACTCATGCCCCTATTGGTAACTGCGAATTATTCCATCACAAACAGGATAAGGTAACATACCAACAGTAACAGTAAATGTACAAATCTTTGTATTTCCTGCATCATCCGTAGCTGTACATGTAACTGTTGTATCACCGGTGGAAAAGCTAGACCCAGAGGTAGGGCTACATGACGTCTGGACCGAAGTATCGATGTTGTCAGAAGCTGTTGGATCCGAAAAACTTACGATAGTGGAAGATGTGATGATGCTATCAGGACACGCTACACTAGGGTCTGTTTGATCTGTTTAAAATACATGAAGCAAAGGAATGTACTGAATGAAAGTTGGTAGACATATTTTCAACTAATAATCTTAAAAAGATTTTGAAGTGTATGTGATATTGCATTGGGAGGTGGTCTTGTTTTTTAACACTTGAGACATATTGGTATCAATCATGACTTGTTTGCATGATATTCTAAGCAGCATATCACAATCCACATGTTCATTTAGTTCATAGTAAAGCGAAGAAAGTTTGGTTGGCCACAGTTTTCTTTTCTGGAGTACAGTAGGAGCAGGCCAGATGGAAAAAAAATTTTTTTCAAGATGTTGTGGTCAATGGTGTAAAAACTATAATAGAAACTTGCCAATGAAGATGTGAATAAGAATATTTCACTTTACATCACTTCATGTTTTAAAGAATTATAGTGATAATAACTAACTGTTTAAGAAAATCATATTTTAAAATGCAAACATTCTGATGGAAAACTTCAATCGCAAAAAAAGCTTTTATCAAGACTATAAAGATACTTCTAAAGTAATGTGAAAAAATCAAATGCATCTGATTCATCCATCCATAACCCATCTCCATCGCGACTGGACACAATGATGCATGCGATCAAGAGTATGTTTCAATGTAGGGTCATATCATGTTGCTGATATGATCCAAAATTTGTGTGGTCAATGTTTCTCGAATAATTTGTATTGTTAAAGTTGATCAAGAATTTGATATACGTCTGAATTTGCAAAGTTGAAGTGTTGAAGTTGAGATACGACGTTACTGTTTTTCTGAACTTTTCTCGCTCATTTTCTTGAATATTGCGTATGTTCTCTTTACCACGCATGCGATGTGTTAAACTTATTACTTCACATTACTTTAGTCCGGAACCCAACATACCAACAGTTACTGACAGCATGCATGTGTTCATATTGCCAGCATCATCCGTTGCTGTACACGTTACTGCAGTTTGACCAACTTGAAACGTAGCACCTGACATAGGACTGCACGATATAGTTGGATCAGTGTCAATGTTATCTGTTGAGGTAGGTGATGACCAAGTCACCTGTGACGAAGCAGTAATCACATTGGCCGGACAAGTTATTGATGGAATTGTTTGATCTGTTGAGAGATTTTTAACAATAGATATTTTATGAAGGACATACATCCATATTTAGCAATTTGACATTAGAACTTCGCAACAGTGTTTTTTAAGTTCATCATTTTTGACCTATATTTTTGGATCATTGTTAAACGAATGACAGTAAATCAGAGGTACGTATATAATATTAAAAAAACCTCTACAATAAGTAAAACCCATGGCATCCGAAAATTAACTTTATCCTTGAGTGCCACCGCTGTATTTCACTGAATTTTCTTCCTCAGAAATATATTTTCAGATTATTTTTCTTTCTTTCTTGATGGTGGCTATGTGTATCAAATTTAAGGGCGGATTTTGATCAAACCTTTAGTATCCTTTACAGGGTAGTTTTTAATGTTTTGTTGATAATCTGAAAAAAAAGTAAACTACGTCATACCGACTGTAACCGTAAAGGTACACGTGTCCGTTTTGCTAGCATCGTCAGTGGCTGTACATGTTACTTGAGTTACTCCAATTGAGAAGGAACTACCAGACATGGGAGAACAGGAAACTGTTGGTGATGTGTCAATATTATCCGTTGCAGAAGGATTAGTCCAGGACACTTGGTTAGATGATGAGATCTGATTGGACGGGCAGGTAATTGACGGGTTTTCTTGATCTGTTGAAATTTTAAAGATAGAAATTGATGAAAGCTAAAAACCAAATTATTAAATGCATTACCAACTGACCAACTGTGTGTGGATGAATCTAAATAAGTTAAAAAGGTGTATACATTGTTTACAACTAAGGAAAATCAATGTTAATAACTGTTAATATATTAAGGATTATGTGAATGTTGAACAACCTAAGATACATAACTTTGATCCAATCTTTGAGGGTGATTAAGTATAAATTATTCAAAATGGTATTTAACTTCATACCGACAGTAACAGAGAATGTGCAGGATTGTTCATTGTCTGCGTCATCAGTAGCTGTACATGACACAGATGTGGTCACCCCAGTCGTAAAGGTGCTGCCAGATGCAGGGTTACAAGAAACATGAGGTGTTGTGTCAATATCATCCGTTACTGCAGGATTAGACCACGTGACTTGAGACGTACATACGGTCATATCTACTGGGCAGGTTATCATTGGAGCTTGCTGATCTGTATAAATGAAAAATAAACCAGTATCAATGATGGGTATTATCACAAAGCCATTCTTAATCAGTATCGAAGTGTAACCTGTGAGGAGACCGAAGATTTTGATGTTATAAAATTACGACATGCTAAAGGAGGAACTCAGTGATGAGATGTTGAAAGACAACATACCTACAATAACCGTAAAGCTGCAGGAATTTGAATTGCCCGCATCGTCGGTAGCTGTACATGTAATAGTTGTAGATTGGCTAACTGTGAACGTAGCTCCTGAAGTTTGTGTACAAGTTATGTCCACAGCCATATCAACGTTGTCTGACACTATAGGATCTGCCCAAAATACTTGGGTCGTATGAGAATTAATGTTTGCCGGACACGTCAACATGGGAGACTGTTGATCTGTTTTCGAAGAAAATAATAAGTACATAGAACAAAATTCATCATTTTAGAAAATAGGTATAATAGCGGTTTTTGGTCAGATTTGACAGTCCAGGCTTTCCTATCCAAGCTTGCATTCTAAGGGGCTGTGAACATGATGAAGGGGTAACATTGATTCAGTCCTTGGAGCATGATAGTGGCTTAGGCGCCTGTTAAACTGGATTATACTGTTTGAAATACAATTATGGCAGAGGGAAAGCAACATATTGAGAAAAAAATAGATATAAGGAAATTGCTACTCTATTTCTTGACTGGTACCGCAAAAAAAAGTTTACCTTATATCTTGATATATATGAAAAAACCCTGAAAACAAAAGCAGAATTTGCCCACAAAATAGTGTGAAAAACCAGTCACGGGAAATGGAATTCTATTAACAAAAACATTAAAACTGCAAAATCAGTCCAACACTTCAGAAATAAAAACTAGTCTTATGCTCAAGTATATTATAGTACTGCATATTGTCTCACAATTATTAAATTGTGTGATATGCTTATTATAATGATAAATGATTTTTTTTTAAATATATATAAATAAAGATCAAATTAAGCGCTGTATAAATTGTAAATCAGGGAAAAATACTTTTTGATAATTTTTGCCTATTGGCTATTATATCGTAAAGTAGTACGAGCTTACCTATAGTCACTTTAAACGTGCACATTGCTGTATTGCCTGCATCATCAGTAGCCGTGCAAGTAACTGTTGTCTCTCCAGTAGAGAAAGTAAACGGTGATGAAGGTGTGCAAGAGACTTGGACCATTGTGTCAATGTTATCAGTTGCTGTTGGGTCAGACCAGGACTGTGAGTTTGTGTTATCGATTATATCATCTGGGCAGTCTATGGTAGGATTTTGTTGATCTATGCATCACACGTATTTGAAAAAAAATGAAAATATAGAGAAAAATATTATTATGACCATAAGTTATTAAACATCAAAAACTTAATGACTAATGCTAGCAATTATATAACAACTGATCGTTTTCACTATTATTGTCTACTTCTAGGAGTTCAACAATCAACTATAATTATTAAGTCATTAAGTTATAAAGTTTTAACATCTTATGAACAACAAGTGTAAAACGGTTTAACAAACTATCCAATTATAATGTTTACCGACAGTAACCATAAAGGTGCAAGAAGCCGAGTTCCCTGCTGTATCAGTAACTGTACATGTAACCGTTGTGGTCTGATCCACTACGAATGTATCCCCTGATGCTGGGCTGCAAGATATAGATCCAGCTGGTATTGAACCGTCAACATTATCCGATGCAGTTGGAGGACTCCAGCTTACTGTACTCGTGGAAACAGTCCTGTCAGATGGACAGTTTATCGTTGGAGCCGATTGATCTGTTGAAAATATAATCTATATCGTTGCATTTTTGTGCTTTATAATATCGAAAGGAAATACAATACTGTATGGCGTTACAATTGTTTTTGATGAAATTGATGAAAAAGACACGGTGTATGATGAAAGATTGCTTTTCATGAAGTACAAGTACGGACAACATACCTGAAACCGAAGTTTTATCAACTCGCAAAACCTTGAGTTGACAACTTACCCACAGTTATCGAGAAAGAACAGGTCATTGTATTCCCAGCATCATCAGTAGCTGTACAAGTAACCATGGTTTGTCCTACTGCGAACATAGATCCAGATGTAGCATCACAAGAAATACTAACAGATGTATCCAAAGTGTCAGAACCAACCGGATTCGACCAAGAAACTTGACTGGTCATGGTAAAGATATCAGCTGGGCATGTTATCGATGGGTTTCCTTGATCTGTTTACATAAACCATTAATATACATGTAGAAATATTCCGCAAAAAGGCAAGGCATGGTGATTGTTCATCGCAGCTTTACGTTACGGATGTCTTACACAAATTGGCTAATAACTCATTCATTCCATTTGTACTTAAATAAATCTTGTCAATCAGAAAAACTCACTTTGGTTAGATGTTACTACCGACGTTGCGGCCAAAACCTTTGGCCTTCAGCTGGGTGGATGCTTGAGGGTCATCCAAGGTCAATCGAGGGTCATCTGAGGTTCATCAATGAAGAAGTTGCTTGATGACCAGATCCCAACCATGTGACAGATTTCTAACGCCCCCTGTTGTGGGACGGTTGTACGGCTCGTACCCACACTGCTTCTTTGACTCCCCGTTTAAACCAAACAGTTTGGATCGGGTCATCAAGCAACTTTCTCATCAATTGACCTCGGATGACCATCAATTATCCACCCAGCTGAAGGCCAAAGGTTTTGGCCGCAACGTCGGTATTAAAATCTTATCTGGTTGACAAGATTTATTTAAGTACAATTTGACCATTTCCCAGATACACAGTGTTAACTCTTTCATTCATACTATGACCAAAAAATGCTTCTAGCATGACGTGAAAAAGTACACTGCAGTATTGGTCAAATTTCTACCTTGTAGATCGAACTGCACATCCCTGCGCCCCTCCCCCACAATGTCACTGCTGAAAAGTCAAAGACATCCTATCCCAGTGGGCACATGTTAGGATTTCGACGTTGAATCAACGTTGATACAAAGTTTCAACCTAACCTGATTTCAACCTAGAGGTTAGTTGAAATCAGGTTGAAATTTCAACGTTGAAATTTCAACCTGATTTTAACTAACCTCTAGGTTGAAATCAGGTTGAAGTCCATCAGGTTGAAGTCCATTTGCAAATACAACGTGATTTTAACCTGATTTCAATGTCGAAATTGATTTCGACCTTAAAATTTCAACGTGATTTCAACGTCAGGTGTGCCCACTGGGATGCTTTTCGTAACTGAACGTCGTATTCCATGTCCTTGCTCACTACGACTATCACTCATAGATTTGCCCGGAGATTTGTAAAGATATAGTAATAACAACCATACATTACTTACCTACAGTCACATCGAACATGCACGTTGCTGTATTGCCTGCGTCATCAGTAGCAGTACACGTAACAGTAGTTACCGCATTAAGAGGGAACGTTGAACCTGATGTTCTATCGCAAGTAACAGTAACTGATGTGTCAATGTTGTCTGTTGTCGATGGGGTTGTCCAGGACACTTGTTGCGACTGTTGTGTTATTTCTGCAGGGCAGGTGATCGTTGGATTGTTTTGATCTGTTTATAGAAGTGGAATTGTGGAAAGTCAATTAGTACCAACATAGATCAGTAACCACAGATCTATGCAGTAACCAAGATGATCAGTGGCGTAGCGTGAGTCCATCTAATGCATAGAGCAATGAAATTTTTAACAATAAGAAAATCTAATTCTCCACGATATTGAAACACTTTTATTTTAGTATTATATTTATACCAAGCATTTTCAAAATTCCTACCAACTGTAACAGTGAATGAACACTGGTCCGTGTTTCCTGCATCATCCGTTGCTGTACACGTGACAGATGTCATCTGGTTAGCAGTAAATATTGAACCGGATGATGGACTGCAAACAATTTGAATTGACGTATCTATATCATCGGAAGCCGTAGGATCATTCCAAGAAACTTGGGTTGTGGAAACGACGACGTTTGTCGGACATGTAATCGACGGATTTTCCTGGTCTACAGTTAGAAAAAAATAAAAGTGAAAATAACCTAGAACTAGCATCATTATAAACATGCGCATTCTTATGATTATGAATCAAGTGGTTTAATGTTTCTACCTCATGTACATAAAAACACTGAAGCATCTAAGTGTCAACCACTTCATAAGACAGGGACAGAATATGGCACTTAGAAAATTCCGTACAAAAGTAACGTACCTACAGTAACCGTAAACATACACGAAGCAGAGTTGCCAGCGTCATCAGTAGATGTACACGTTACTGTTGTAGATTGACCAATTGTGAAAGTGCTTCCTGATGATGAACTACATACAACTGTTGGTGTCGTATCGATATTATCTGTAGACGTGGGGTTACTGAACGTCACTACAGGGTTTGATACTGTAATATCGGCAGGACAGGAAATCGTGGGCGCTGTTTTATCTGCAAAATACACAAGTATAGTAATAATAAAACATTGTTGTATAGCAATCGTATTAATTATGTCGGAAATCACAGGAAGTTGGAAAGTGAATCAGACTGACAGTGATCGCGATTCAGCAAGTCAAACTTTGGCTTCAGAATACACAAAGACTGCATATGGTGCATTGAGTCTATATGTCCTATAATAAATGTCTACATAAAATGATCTGTGATTTATTTCAACCTGAATAGTACAATACCACATACCCACAGTAACGTCAAACATGCACATGTTTGTATTTCCTGCATCATCAGTGGCTGTGCAGGTGACTGTTGTTGATCCTTGTACGAATGTGTCCCCAGATGCTGGGTTACAAGATATTGCAACTGATGTGTCAACGGTGTCGCTAGCCGTAGGACTATCCCATGTCACTTGTGGGGTATTGGATAAAACATCATCCGGACATGAGATGGATGGATTAGTTTGATCTGTAATATGAAAGAAAATAAGAGTAAAACTGAATTGATAATCCAATTGCAGAAATGCTGCACACAAAGACTTTAACTGGTAAAATACTAGTAGTCTTATTAAATTTTATGGAATGATGTTCCTTTCTACTTTCAAAATATTGCATTCACATTATAATTTTAAAACAGTTACGTGTTATGACTTACCCACTGTAACGGTAAAAGTGCATGATTGAGGGTTTGTTCCACTACTAGTGGCAGTACAGGTTACTGTTGTAGTTTGCCCTTCAGTAAAAGTATCCCCCGATGCAGGATTACAGGTTACAGCGATCGACGGATCCGACGGGTTAGAAACGGTAGGAGCGTTCCAGGTCACGGGATTGGATGACGTAATTATATTGGCAGGACAAGCGATTGCAAGACCTTTAGTAAGAGCAGAAACAAGTTTGAATATAAGTTTATTACCACAAGGTTTAGGACATAGAGATTATCCCCAGATGACTATGATACTTATTATAATTAATTGTTACGGCAATTGACAACTGTGCTAAGCACAATCTTAGATTTAACCTTATCAAGGGATTTGTTTAAAGTCACCATACCTTACATTCTCTGATTTGCTTTTTTAAAATGATATCTTATATGTTTTTATCTATGAAAATATTGTAAGCAAAACAAACCGATGACAACGGCGAAAGTGCATGAGTTGGAATTGCCAGCATCATCAGTAGCTGTACATGTGACTGTAGTTTGTCCAGAAGGGAAGTTAGTATTGGATGTATGACTGCATACAACACTGGGAGAAGAATCTATGTTATCTGAAGCTGTAGGACCAGACCACGTGACTGGGTTGGAACCGTCCAATATATCTGCTGGACAAGATATTGTAGGAGCCATATCGTCTGCGATAAAACAAAAGGTAAAAACGTGATACTGATAATACGCATGTTCGAATTCATAGCTTTGCTTTGAAATGCTTTGAGATACCACGAAAGGATTTTTTTTAAAGGAAGAAGTAGAAGAAGACAGAACGCAAATGTGATGTGGTGACTTCTTCTCAACCTACATTTGGAATTACGTATACTAGAACAACACAAAACACTGAGACTAAAAAAGTTTTGAAAAAATATTGTATTTTAAACTGGTGGAGTAGTTATTTTGTCCAACAACAATTCTTCAAAAAAATCAGATCTTTAACTATTTCATTGGTTTAAGGGGGTACTACACCCCTGCCCAATTTTATGCCTATTTTAGCATTTTTCTCAAAAATTATAGCGCATTGGTGACAAGTAAGCTATGTATATTATAGGGGCAAAGACTACAACTGCTGCACTGGAAATTTTATTTCAACACAGACAACAGATGTGGAGTTACAGTCAAAAATGAGGGAAAACCAATCTTTGATCAATAAATCAATAACTACTTGCCTTGACTTGCTGAATTTTCAGTACAGTAGTTGTACTCTTTGCCCCTATAATATACATATCTTACTTGTCACCAATGCGCTATAATATTTGAGGAAAATGCAAAATTAGGCACAAAATTCGCCAGGGGTGTAGTACCCCCTTAACTATGCACCATACCTAGTGTAACAGTAAACGTGCACTGGCCGCTATTCTGCGCATCATCAATTGCTGTACAAGTTACTGTAGTCATTCCAGATGCAAAGTTAGTGCTTGAGGCAGGACTGCAAGATACTTGGAGTGATGAATCTGTGTTATCGGTTGCAGTTGGATCCGACCAAGATACTGGGTTCGTATTTGTGAGCACATTTCCAGGACAGGTTATCGTAGGATTTTGTTGATCTGTATTTATAACATGGTCATCAAATAAACATTTATTAACTCAATATACCCGCAATCACTGACATATCTCCTTTTATTGACGTGATAAATATTTTAAGCGCTCAAAACTCTTAAATATTTTGAAATATGTTTTGAGGTGACTTTGACTTCGACAGGATATAGTTCATAATGGTAATGAAAAGCAAGTTTTATATTTTGCACCCGCTTCAGACACTCTCAGGCAGCCTTACCCACGGTAACTTTAAATGTGCACATTGCAGTGTTGCCTGCATCGTCAGTTGCAGAACACGTGACAGAAGATTCTCCGACACCAAATGTCGATCCTGAAGACGGGTTACAGTTGAAAGTAACTGACGTGTCAATAGCGTCTGATCCTGTGGGACCAGACCAGATGATCATACTGGAAGACGTTGTAATGTCAGCTGGACAGGATATTGTTGGAGCCGTTTTATCTGTTTAGAACAAAGAATAACAATTATTACAAAATAGTTTTTGAAGTCATCAAAAGGAAAGATATATTATAAATTTATAATTATATTTCCTTTGGGTTTACCTCAAGTTTCGAAAGATCAGAATTGATGTCTTTAAAACGCACCAAATCTTATCAGTTACAGATTAGAGTTATTACTAAAATGTTAACACAACAAACTCCATACCGACGGTAACAACAAATGAGCACATTGCTGTATGTCCTGCGTGATCAGTTACTGTACATGTTACTGTCGATGTCAATCCTGCTGTAAATGTTGCTCCTGATTGAGGACTGCAGGACACTGTTGGTGATGGATCTGTAGGGTCTGAAACACCTGGTGTCGGCCATGTTACTTGCGTAGTTGCAACGGTTAAGTCTGCTGGACAGGTTATCGAAGGATTATCTTGATCTAAAGGGGAAAAACGAAGTAATTTACTAGTAAGTTAAAACAAGTCACAAGACGTAATGTGCTTACTATATGCACAACTTTTTACAAAGTGCAAAAGCCTTCTCCTCATTGCACATTGCATAAGGAATATGTAAAGATAACATTACCCAATCTTTCATTTATGATCAAACAAGAACCTCATTAGATTTGGTAGACCTCGGGATGCCTTCATAAAACAATGTTCGCAAATAAACTTTTCATAAGTACTCAGAAAGTGGCTGAATTAAGTTCAAACGGCTTTCACTGAGTTCTCTGATAGTTGACAGCTTTGTTACCAAAAAAAAAAAAAAAAGTTTAATTACTAGAAATTTAATTGATGCCCAAACAATGAATAAAACATCTTAGGTTACTCTCTCCGACGCATATGCTTACCAACAGTTACTGAGAATGTGCATGTATCGGAATTTCCTGCATCATCAGTGACGGTGCACGTGACGGATGTACTCTGTCCAGCCGTGAATGATGAACCTGATACAGAACTACATGATACGCCAGGAGTCGTATCCATGTCATCAGATGCACTGGGTGCAGGCCATGTGACTATGCTCGAAGTCGTTATGATGCTCATTGGACAGGTGATCTGAGGGTCTACCACGTCTATTAGGGGAAGTAATTCAATAAATTAACATATACTGGTAAACATATGCCTAAGGATATCTGGGAATATTTATGTAAATAAATACACAATGCAAATAAATTTCCGGTTAATTATCACCATACGGTTATTGTTTTCCCTTGGAAACGTTGCAGTTTGGCTGGATTGCGGGGGGGTGAAAGCTTATTTTGTCCTTGTTTATGGTAAAATTATGAAGTGTTTCGGCCTGGGGTTAGTGTTATCATTGAGTTTCATATTTTTTTGTTACAAGATTATCCTATACTTTCAATGCTTTAGGCCCCTACTTTGTTAGTAAGTAAAGTTTGCAATTTTGTGTATTTTCATAATTTACATTAATTATTGTAAATTAATGCTAATTTACCGGTTGATTACGCGTCATTTTTAATTAGCCGGTAAATTAACTACACTGACTTATTTATTTTTGTTTATTCTTTGTTTGTTAGGCCTTATGTTATGTGTGTGTGTTTAATTTGTTTTTTAAGGTGGTGCAACACTTTTGCAGGCATTTGCCTTTTGTTGCATCTCCTCCATCTTGTGTTTTTAATCATTTTGGTGTTAATTAAGTATTATTTGTATTTTTGATGGAAATAAATAAAATTGAATTGAATAAGTTTTACACACCCACGGTAACAGTAAAGGTGCACGAAGCCGAATTTCCTGCTGAATCAGAAACAGAACATGTAACTGTTGTAGACTGGCTTTCTGCAAATGTTGACCCTGATTGCGGACTACACGATATTTGTTGAGCTGGTATTTGATTGTCAACATTATCAGTTGCCGTTGGAGGGTTCCAAGTTACCGAAGTTGTTGCTACGATCATGTTGGATGGACAATTAATAACCGGTGATGTTTGGTCTAATGTAAAAAAAAAAATTGAAACTTTATTATTCAAAAATATAACAAGTATGACAAGTTAAAGCCATAATATGTGATTTAGGGGGCTATCATTTTCCAAAAGTCGGCGGCAATAAAATTGCGACAGCCCCCTTACTCAACCGCGATAACCTGAATTTTTCCCTCGAATTTCTACTTTTTGCATGATTGTAATGCCCAACGGTGTACTAAAATACCACGTGAACGACTAAGCATGAAGTGCTTTAAATTACAGAAAAATGTATCTTTTAATATTAAATCCGGAGATCTCCCGTTTTATTCCGTGTTCACCAATCGATTGATGGCTAACACGTCTCATGCATTGAATCGGAGATGTATAAACTGTGTGCATATCGCTATTCATCTTACGTCTTATTTATGCGTCACAGTTGCGTGAAGCTCCGCTCAATAATAATACGATCGGCGAGGTAAAGCTTGAGTTGAACTACAACTTACCCACAGTTATCAAGAAAGAACAGGTCATTGTATTTCCAGCATCATCAGTAGCTGTACAAGTAACCATGGTTTGTCCTACTGCGAACATAGATCCAGATGTAGCATCACAAGTAATACTAACAGATGTATCCAAAGTGTCAGAACCAACCGGATTTGACCAAGAAACTTGCCTGGTCATGGTAAAGATATCAGCTGGGCATGTTATCGATGGGTTCCCTTGATCTGTTTACATAACCAAATATACAGGTAGCAATATTCCGCACAAAAGGCAAGCTATGGTGATTTTTGATCGCAGCATTGCGTTACAGACATGAAAGAGTATAAAAAACATGCACGCTGCAATAATGGTCAAATTTCTACCTGTTAGATCGAGTTGCACATCCCTGCCCTCTAATGCTGAAAAGTCAAAGCCATCCTAATGTTGTTCGTAACTGGTTAGCTTGGAGTCAGTCGTTCCCATGTCCTTGCTCACTACGACCATCTCTCATAATTATAAGAGAATTGTGAAGATACACGTGATCATTTGATTTTTGAATATCCGAATCGTAACCAAACATTACTTACCTACAGTCACATCGAACATGCACGTTGCTGTATTGCCTGCGTCATCAGTAGCAGTACACGTAACAGTAGTTACCGCATTAAGAGGGAAAGTTGAACCTGATGTTATATCGCAAGTAACAGTAACTGATGTGTCAATGTTGTCTGTTGTCGATGGGGTTGACCAGGACACTTGTTGTGACTGATCTGCTATGTTTGAAGGGCAGGTAATTGCCGGGTCCTCCGAATCTGTTTGAGAAAAAAATTACAACTTGTTCAACTTTCATTGTTACAACCGAATTTAATTAGATACCGTTAATTCCTTCATACAATCAAAATTAAAATTTTTAATTAAAATTTTGAATATACGGTATAGCAATCGCTTTGAGATAAGAAAATCAAAACATTTAATACACAAATGAAGAAATAACTTGTTTATCTATATGTTTTAGGGCGTATTAAATTACTTCGGAAGGGGTTCCATAAAATGTGGGAGTCAGGTTGACGTATTTGAATACTAGCACTGAAATGATGGGAGGCAAGATTCAAGAACAATGGCACATTTAGCTATTTACTTCTTCGATAGTACAATATTAGACAACAATGCCAATTTTTAATAATTTTTAATAATTTGCCATAATTTGGCATAATAAAATTCGTATCATATCGCGAGTTTCAAAAATCAAATTTATTTCATATCAGAAAGACATGCAAAAAAAAGTGATGTTTTCCTAACTTAACTCATAATAGTCAAAATATTCACTCGTACCTAGAGTAACAGTGAACATGCACGTAGCTGAATTTCCAGCATCATCAGTAGCGGTGCATGTAACTGTTGTGTCACCGCTTGAGAAAGTAGTGTCCGATGACGGCATACAAGTAACTCGAACCGATGTATCAATGTCGTCATTAACGGTCAAATCAGGCCATGACACAGGATTGGTATTTGTTATCATATTCGCTGGACACATTATCGTTGGATTCTGTTGATCTGTGGAGAATGTACAACAGGGTGTAGAGAAAAACACTTTCGGATCGACTTGGAACTCGCGCAGATATCAGTATCGGAACATGTTTCACCCATTCAGTGGATTTTTTACCAAATCGCTACTATTTCTTACTGTATAACTATTACAGAGAAATTAATAGGAACAATTTGGGAAAAGTAGACATTCGAATGACATCATAGCCAGTATTAAACACATTGGGTACATTGTTTTGACCCTATCGAACATCGCCAGATAACAAGTAGTCTCAAGGTGGTGTGATCCGTGAAAAAAAGTTTTTCGCCCCACCCTAATGTCCAAGTATATAACTAATAAATGTAACCAAATGAATGAGATATTTGTTTGTTTCCTTGATTTACCAAGGTACCAGCGTTAAAAAACACATTTTGAAGGAAAGAAGCCACTTCAGAAATGAAATTACCTTTCCTTTTCTTCTTTTAAACAAGACAAAACAGTTATAATGCTCACTTAAAATGACACAGATGCTCTCATACACACTATATTACAAACATGCTTTCCACATCTCCAAGTATTGTTAAAATTTGGGGCAAAACCGGTTTCCTACCTAAAGTAACAGAAAATGTGCATGTCGCTGTGTTGCCTGCAACATCAGTAGCTGTGCATAGTATAACTGTACTACCAGTTGAGAAAGTTGTTCCAGAGGTTGAATCACAGGAGACCTGCACACTGCTGCTATCTACCACAACTGGGTCTGACCAAGACACGGGGTTAGTAGCAGTAACGATGTCACTTGGGCACGTAATCATTGGAACATCTTGATCTGTCAATGGTAAAATAAATATATGATGAAATGATAAAAAATAGTCGTGGAAGTTAACTCAAAAATAAACCATGCATTGAAAGAAATTTCAAAGAAAAAAGATTATGTGTACACCACTGTCTAGTCATTTTTGGAGTTTCAAGTGAAATGATGCCTAGTTCGATACAGATTAGATCCATTTTACTTTTATTCTGACATAAGTAAAACTAATGATATAATTTGGGGAGCGAGTTGGCGCAGTGGTAGTTCCCTCGCCTTGAACGACTGAGGTCCCGGGTTCAAGCCCCGGCCGTGCCCAACGCCTGTATGTGCACTTGGTTTATCCCGATCCATGCTCGCTCTCGCAGGTTTTCTCCTGGATCTCCGATTTCCTCCTGCTTTCAAAATCGGTGATTAGTTGTTTTGTTATCAAAAAACTTCCTTCACCCAATGGAATTTGGGGAGCTGCAGAAAATGGGTGGATGTTACAATCTAAGTGCGGATAGGTTTGCGCCAGGTTCGGCTGCAACTAGCCTAGTTGATGCGATCTGATTGTGATGATTCACAACGCAGCGAAATTACAGCGCTTTGAATCCCGTGGAAAAAGCGCTATATAAATTCATTTATTTTTATTTATTTATTTATTTATTTATTTATTTATTTATTTATTTATTTATTTATTTATTTATTTATTTTTATTTTTATTTTTATTTTTAAAGTGTAAAATAGTTCTACATACCGACTGTAACCGTGAACTGGCACGTATCCGAGTTGCCCGCATCATCAATAGCTGTGCACGTAACTGATGTTTGCCCATCCGCGAACGCAGTCCCAGATTGAGGAGAGCACGAAATTGTCAGAGACTGATCAATGTTGTCTGATGCTGTGGGAGTAGTCCACGATACTTGACTGGTGGCAGAGATCAAATCGGCTGGACACGTAATTTCGGGACTCGTTTGATCTGTATTCATTTGATTAATATCAATTGCAATTAGAAATTACGATTACCAAATGATATAACGATCTACTGTGGATACAAGTACAAGTATTTGAATACCAATTGCATTTGTATAATTATTAAAGTTGAAGTACAATTATTTAATTACCAGTTTTAGATACACAATATTTAATAGCCATTGTTTTCTTAATTTTCTTTGTGTGTTTCCACAGTATAAATTGCCCATATTATTTTGTATGAGATATTGTCAAAAACAAAAAAATTAAACACTGACAGCAAACATACCAACAGTTATCGAAAAGCTACATGAGGCGGAATTGGATGCATCGTCTTCAGCGGTACATGTTACTTCAGTCTCTTGTCCAAATGTACTCCCTGACGATGGGGTACAGGAAACGTCCAGCATAGTATCAAAATTATCAGAAGCCGTTGGGTCATCATACGAAACTTGAGTAGTTGATACGGTCAGATCAGAAGGACAGATTATCATAGGTGATTCTCCATCTGTTAATGAAGATTATCAAAATTCCGATGTTGTTTTTTTATCAAGAAAAGACTAATCTAAAGTTGTGTCTTGAAACATAACTGGGTTCAGTTCCTTGATAATCTTGTTGCAAAGCCAAGACCCACAAATTACAGACTAAAGACGATAATAAATTTCAATACATGTACGGGTGAAATTTCAAGCAGAATCTGCTTTCGATGAATTTGCTATAACATGTAAAGCGGCTGCATTTACCTTTGCGGCCGTATTTTGCCGCAATGATTCTTATAACTTAGTAAATTACCAAAACATTTAAACAGTCCATACCTACAGAAACCATGAACGTGCATGTATTTTCGTTCCCGGCATCATCAGTAGCTGTACAAGTTACTGTTTTGTTTGTCCATTTGGTAAAATTGATCCAGAAACAGGGTCGCAGATCACTTCTACCGATGTATCCACATTGTCAGAAGCTGTTGGGTCGCTCCAAAAGACTTGACTGGAAGATGATATTATATCGGCTGGACAATTTATCGAGGGAAGCACTTCATCTGTGAGTGATAACGATTTGCGCAAGTTATTTATAAAATAAATAATAACACGTAAACAAACCTAATGTAAAGATTTATATAGGTGAATAAATGAGTAAAAGCTTCTGGACCCTCAAAATGTGTCCAACGAAATCGTCAAATATGGCTCTTTTGGCCATAAGTGTCTCTCTGCTGTCATAAACATGTATTCTAATTTGTTTACTACGATAGTTTGTTTTCACTTTAAAAAAAAAAGATAATGAAATAAATTTAGCATATAAATATTTAAGAACTATACCTAATGTCACATCAAATGTGCATGTTGCCGAATTTCCAGAACTGTCCGTTGCTGTACATGTTACTGTTGTTGTTCCAGATGAAATTGCCGTTCCTGATGATGGCGTACATGATACATCTGGAGACGGATCACTATTGTCTGTTGCCATAGGATCAGCCCACGATACTGGATTACGAGACGCAAAGTCATCTGGACACGTGATTGTTGGACTCTGTTGATCTTTGAATCAGGACAAAGACAAATATGAATCTTTAAGATCAGGACGCTTTAAGAACGACAATTGAGTCACTGTCTACAGATGAAACACAATTCTGTCGATTTCGTTATACCGTAAGTGATAATAAAACTAAAAGTTTTCTACGACTCCAAAAACTTACCTACTTTCTTATTGAAATTAAAATGGAACAATGTTTTGCCTAGATGAAATTACCTACAGTCACTGAAAATGTACATGTGTCTACATTGCCAGCGTCATCCGTAGCTGTACAAGTGATAGTTGTTAATCCTGGATCGAATGATGATCCAGATGCAGCAGTACAAGTTATATCGAGTTGATTGTCAATGTCATCAGTGGCAAAAGGACTAGACCAAGAAGCTACTCCTGTGTTGCTAAATACATCGGCTGGGCATGTTATGTCTGGGTTAGTTTGATCTGAAATACATGTAAGTCAAGTCAACATCATCATTATATAACCTTACAATACAAAAACACATTAATTGTTATTACCTATTCTTTTAATTCAGAATTAGCACAAAATGTATTTCTGGCAATTTACATTTCCCTATGAAGACATCAATTTGCCGCAGTATTTTCATAGAACAACATGCACCAGCTGAAGCTTAATAATGCCAAGCAATAAAGTGCATGCAATAAACCAACCGGAACGATATAACAATTGAAATGGCAGCCATATTGGATGACAGTTCTAAGGTGGCTTAAGATGATAGAGGGACAGTCTCTAGTTCGATTCCATAAGCATTCATACCCATCACCTATCATTCATACCTATACCCATGCGAATTGCCCCGTGGTATAGCTTTGAAAGCTGCAAAAGGATGCACCATTGAAGATTGAAGGTACCTTATGGAGGACAGATTTTTATTATTCATCAGAAAGTCCGATTTTAGACTGATAAAGCTAGCTACAACAAACATACAGTTTATACAGGAATTACGATATTTGAAGGAAAAGGCTAAAATGTATACTCGCCTACAGTAACCATAAAATCACAGGTGGCAACATTTCCCGCTGAATCTGTTGCGGTGCAGGTGACCGTAGAACTACCGACTTGAAAATTGGACCCTGATGACGGACTACAAGATACTTGTGGTGATGCATCAATGTTGTCAGTTACTGTAAGATCTGACCAGGTTACGACGTTGGTTGATACGGTGATGTCTGCAGGACATGTTATTTCAGGTTGGACCTGATCTGTTAAAGAATTAATCAATATGAATTTAATTTAGACGCAGCTGGAGCCATAATGTTTTCAGCTTTAGCCATTTAACTAAACAAACTTCAATACTTCTAAATATTAATGCCCTTATAGAAACTGATTAGGAACGCGTTTATATTTCCATAGACATTGCGGTTCCTGAGTTACGGCCTATGATATATCAAAACAAAGGGTTTAGCCGTTTTTCCTCTCCCTAGAAAAAAATCATGAATGATACCCCACATATCAAGCCTTGGTATATCCTTTATAGAACAATACTATTCCTCTTATGTGTCAGCTTTATTTGTTTGCAAACACCGCTAGCTCATGCTCCCTTTATTCGTTGAGAAGCTATATATGTTTTATTATTACGACCCAAAGCAAACCCCAGATACCCTAAATAGCCAAAGAGTACTTACCAACCGTGACTGAGAATGTACAAGAAGCCGAATTCCCTGCATCATCACTAACTGTACATGTAACTTGTGTTGTTCCTGTCGGGAAGTTTGTCATTGACGCAGGGACACACGTAGCATCAAGTGACGTGTCTATGTTGTCAGACACTGCAAGTTTTTGCCATGTAACCGGATTCGTTGAGGTAATGATATCAAGTGGACAAGATATCGTTGGGTTTTCTTGATCCGTGTCTTCAATGAAAAATAAGCGTTCAATAAGCCCAATCGGCATTGGAAATTTGCAATGCATTGTAGGACAGTTTTGCAGTTTTAGGACACTTTGTCCTTTGACCTTTCAGAAAATTCAGAAATATTGGGTTTTTGTACGTACAAAATATAATCTAAAAATGTTTTACAATACTTAAAACAAATATAAAAAATATTAGTATTTTATAAATTAATTATTTGGTATTTTTAATGATCAAAATTGTGACAATAATAAGAAAATTAATAATAATTACGTCAATTTTCCCGATATGTCAGAGGTTAAAGTGTCCCAAAACTGCTCTCAAAAACCGGAAGTTAGAATGGCGATTGGGCTTATTATTTTTACACAAAAAAAAATTCGTTATCTTATTTCATAAAAGTACCCAGTGCTAGATGTTAGTTTATCCTCGATAATATTTCCTTCTTATCATCATAATTTTTTCAGTTTCATCAACAATGGAGATTAAAAAGGCAAATTTGCATACCTAGTGTTACCACGAAAGTACATGTTGCTGAATTTCCAGCATCATCCATAGCAGTGCACGTTACAACAGTATTACCATCAGGGAATGTAGCGCCTGATGCGGATCGCACATATAAAATACTGATTGGTCAATATTATCTGATGTCTGAAGATCCGACCATGTTACTGGATTAGTGAAGACGTGGAAATCATCAGGACAGGTTATTGTCGGATTTTCCGTGTCTGTAAACAACGTAAAGAGGTGTTATTTGTTAACAGTTTGAATGCGTTTATGCGTTAATGTGTTCTTATAATAATAATAATGAATATTTCAACGTACCATAGTTGTAAGTAGGTTTTTATACTTCCATTAGTAAGTGTTACCTACCAATTTTAACCAGAAATGCGCATGTATCGGTATTGCCAGCATCGTCGACTGCAGTACATATGACTTGTGTTGGTTGGTCGGTTGGGAACACGGAATTTGATGGAGGATTACAAGAGGGTACAATCATTTCATCTACATCGTCCATCACATCCGGCTCTTCCCATGTGACAGGGTTTATTGGCGACGTTATGTCAAATGGACAAGTTATCTCAGGTGCTTGTTGATCTGAAATAATATGATTTGTATTCAAACACGCTCAAATTACATTGCATTTTACAAAAAGCAATAATTGTGATGATCTACGCGGGACCGGGTGCTGTAATTTATGACTCTTTAACGAATGGTACGATCTATCTTTATCAAAATTATAACCAAGACGCATTAATGAATACTGCGCTTTGCAAGAAAACAAAAACAAAGACAAATTTATTGCGCTACTACTATTGAGGCTTTTAAAACAACTTGGTTTTACAACATTGACCCTCTATGGTCCATCTGTGTTATTATTAACCATCATGCAGTTATTGTTGCCTACATGTATGCACACAACACATGGGCACTCATAATAGGCAATTGACCCTACTGGTAGCGCTGTGTTGTAGATATAGGAGATGAACTAGTTAGCGTCATATATCAAAAAGTATAAAAGCTATGATTTTAGTACTTGCTCTATGATTCAATTACTTATTCTTTTCAAAATATCTGAATTTTCAACCCGGTACAAGCTTTAATAACGGGGGACCATACATTTGTATGAGAAAGAAATCCTAACATCTATATCCAAACTCCCGTGTTATTCCAATGCACATTTTGCTTCACCGGGCCGCCCTGGCTTGGTCGCATCTAGAAGAGGGGCGTCACGAAATCGTAATAGGTACAAATCTAGTACTTTCAGTTAATCAAGTATGGTTTATTCTCTACATGTCAATCTTTAAATAATTAGTATAGTCCTTATAATTACTTGATGAGTAAATGACATAAACCATTGAAAAATACCCACAGACCTCGGTCAGTGGAGCGCCGCCCGTACATGTCAATAGCGTCATTATCGATTGGATAATCGATAGTCGACCGTAGCGGACAATTCGATCGCTCATTGGATTAATATTATCACGTGGTAATAAATTTGCATTGGACAATCGCTTACTATAATGGTTTAGTACTGCATATCTCGGTTTTATCTTCACTAAGCGGGTTTATGGCTGGAAAGGTCACGGTGAATTTGCCGTGACATAACTGCACTATGCTGTCAATTGATAAAAAACACAACAAAGCACTTACCCACAGTTACTGTAAAGGAGCACGTCTCTGAGTTACCAGAGTTATCAGTAGCTGTACACGTAACAGTTGTGACCTGTGCAACCGTGAACGTAGTTCCCGAAGTGTGACTACACGAAATTTGAACCGTTGGATCAAAATTCTGCGTCGTTGGCCCAGACCAGGAAACCGGATTAGAGGTTACGGCTATGTTATCCGGACAAATTATCATAGGTGTTTCTTTTGGAGATAAATGCAAACAAGTAAAATATTAAAATCGTTAAAGAGGCATTGTGAGATTTTACAGAAATCACACCCTCAATGTTGGTCAAAGTCTATTTTTTAGAATGTATGCACAATGTTTGTTATACTTGTTAGCATATCCCAGCATACACAAAAAACGTTTTATAAACGTTTTAACTAAGTTATATTTTGGCTTTTGGCTTAGGTAAAAACTTTTTAATAACATTAAAATGTCGGGTTATATAAAAGTCATGAAATCGTTTTAAAGCGTTTTGTATGAAAACACACTACAACAATATTTTTAAAATGTTTTCAAAATGTTATTGTAAACTATTTTTGCAAATATTTTTTCCAAACATTTTGTCAACACTTTAAAATAAAATATTTGCACCCATTAAATACAGAAATGTTCTTAAACGTTTTAATAACATTTAAATGTCGGGTTATAAATGTCATGAAACCGTTTTAAAACGTTATTGCAAATATTTTTTCAACCCTAAAATAACATTCTGTTTTGTATCAAGTTTTCAAAAATGTTTTTGGAATGTTATTAAAACGTTTTATACCTTTTATATAACCCGACATTTAAACGTTTTCTGTAAAACATTTTGTGTTTGCTAAGAAGAAAATATTTTTTAATGTTATGAAAAACCTTTTTTAAACCCTTAATATATCCTTTATATAACCCGACATTTAAACGTTTTCTGACAACCTTTAATAACCTTTTGCGAATGATGTCGAAAACGTTTTGTGTTTGCTGGGATTATTAATTCAGCGTCTTCAGTGTGCAAATTCATGATTTCGAAGTTCGTGGGTATAATTGAAATGAAGACGAAATAGATTTAAAATCTGCATATCTTGGATCATGGCACCTGTCTAAACAATCCTTTTCAAACCTTTTCCAAATTGATAGGAGTGACATCAAAACTGAAACAGATATACGTTTGTAGAAATTACATTATCCGTGAGGACATGGGCATGGCTTGGAAAAAAACCCTGTCAACTCTTGGTTGGAATCATGTTGGTGTGGATATAGTTATGATACATCATTTCAACTTAACTGCTTAACGTACTGATCAACTGTGAACCACACCCAACCACACCCATTTTTATAAAATAAATACAACAGCACCTATTGCTATCTATTGTGTTGACATACCTATTGTAACTGTGAACATACACATGGCTGAGTTGCCTACGTCGTCTGTAGCTGTGCATGTTACTGTATTGACACCATTTGGGGAACACAGAGCCTGATGATGGATCACAGGTCACCGTGGGTTCCGAATCTGTGTTGTCTGCAACAGTCGGATCTGACCAGGAAACAGGGTTTGAAAAAACAACCATATTCGCTGGACAAGAAATGTCAGGAGCCGTTTGATCTGGATTTAAAAGCATTAGAGACACATAATTTCAATAATAATAATGTCATTGTTTATGCTACGTAGCCCTTGACGAGTCAAATTGTCTTCTTACATGTTTAAGTTGAGTGTTTAATGACCTAGAAATTCAATACTGAACTTTTAAATAAGTGAAAAACAAATCTTTTTATTTGCGTACGTAGAGGCCCGCGTAGAGGACTCACTTACCAAGTGTTACCATGAAAGTGCATGAGGCCGTATTACCCGCATCATCAGTCGCCACGCACATTACCGTAGTAGTTCCTTCACTCAAACTCGATCCTGATTGTGGGTTACATATCACAGTCAGTGACGTATCTATAGCGTCTGATGCCATTGGTGCTGTCCATGATACAGGATTTACGGATGTGATGACGTTATCTGGGCAAGT